>NW_024059027.1:27500-40000 GCF_016432855.1 Salvelinus namaycush
GAGATCCCTACTTACCCTGCTGCCTGCCTCTCTGGGATAAACCGCTTTCCTTTGGTGGCCAGGGGGAAACGACCAGTGGTGGGGTGGATCCAGGGGGAATGGATGGGGGGAAGGAGAGAGGTAAGGGGTAAGAGGGAAGGAGACCTACAGGATGAGTGTTATCACAGTACAACACAGCAGAGACAGGGACCAGGGTCTGGGGGGGACCACTCTGTAACGTCAAGGTTTTATTTCAGACGCTCCGTACAGAGACATTGGGAGAGGGATAATCAAAGTGGTCCAGTTTCCATGCCTTGGCTCTGGCTGTGATCACGTTAGAGAATTATGTGAAGACATAGGGGGAATAGTAGTCAGTGTTTCATCCTAATACAGAGATTTATAATCACACCTCGAGGTAGAACGAGTTGTAGAACACATACAAGCTGTATCATCACCAAACAGCATTATTCTGTATTAGTCCCAGTGGTTCTTAGGAACAGCCACATGGGAAAGGGAAGCTAGTTGTGTTATGTGGAACAAAGTGGTGAAACAGAGCGATGAGTTCAAGGAATGTAAAACAAAGTCAATCCACACTTTACACTTTCTCCAACAGCAGACAGACAGACGTACCATCTATCTGAAGGACGGGAAATGGAACACACGTGGGTGGTGGACACACGCACGCACGCCAGGCATATACACACACACACACACACTGCTCACACATATAGTGGCGTTAAATTCCCCTCATTTAAAGATCATGACCTGTTTCCACACATGCATTATCTCTTAAGAAAAGCCTCCATGCAGTGGAATCAATTCAAACCTAACAGACTGAATACGGGATTAAAAAACACACAAATGCAAGTCCCACTAGCGCTGATAAGGCTGTTTGGGATCCTCATATATCAGATAAAATGATTATCCAAGAAAGAGTTGATTTAGCCTTTAAATAGACCAGAGCCAGATTATGGGTGTCTTTTAAAGTCTAAATGCCAAGCAGCTTCGATCGGTGCCGTATTATTTTTAAGCGCAAATATTTCTTAATGCTAAATAGAAACACACTGCGTGGTGTTGCTAAGCCCCTGTTGTTGTCGAACACACTTAACGACTTTCTGCACGCATCTGTGGCCAAAACAGAGCAGCCAGAGTTTCACTTATCAACAACAAATAGAGACCAGATGATTTGGAGAGTAGAGAAACACAACTCCAAGGCAGTGATCCACTCGTACTACTCAGACAGGGGGAGGTAAAGAGGCCTGGCCTCTAGAACAAAGCAGACCCTGCCTTCACCTCTCTGTCCTATAGTAGCTGCTGTCCTGACTCCACTACCAATCCCCCAGCTAGTTATACATGAGGTTAGAAGAGTGAGGACGCACTAGTGTGTTCTAAAAAAGAAGGATGTAGTACACTAGTTCACGATAGTTGAGGTGTAGGGATTGTTACTAACCCCACCCTCAAATCCATAATGGTTATGGCTATTCATGTGGTCCATGGACTCCACGGATGTAGCCTAGACAGAAATGTCTTTCATTGTAATACGCTGATACAACAAGACCTTATTTACACAGTAGGATGATGCTCTCCAATACTGAAGGGGTTGTAGTTCTGATTTAGGCCTAGTGTCCTTTCAAACCCTGATTGATTTGTCCTTATCTGTGTGGACTCTATGCTGCAGTTACATTAACAGGTTGTCAGCATGTGATTAATGTCCTAAAGACACTTCCTGGGTCATATTACACTCATATTATGTTTAGAGGTGAAAGTTAGATAGTGTTAATGTATCATAGGGCTGACGTTCACACATATGCTTAGGTTTTTGACCCCATGTAGTTCTCACAGAGCGGGTTACTTTGCATATGGTTGGTTACCATACTCCCTTTATCTTATGTGTCACAATGTAAAATATGCTCGAAAAATAACAGAGAACTTCAAGAGTATTTTTATGTGCCAGACCGCTGTTTGATCTTCTCTCCTCCTAACTAACTGACATGTCATCCCCTGGTCAACCTGACCTAGTCCCAGCACTCCTACCTCAACCCTGCATCCAGCCACACACACGCTGAACAGGCTCATACTGTATGTACACTCACAGATACTCAGGGATACTGACTTCTATAGGTTACTCATACTCACTCACAGTCTGTGAATGTATACTTGCACATAGTAACACACACATAGTGGCAGTACATAATAACAGACTACTGTACCTTGCTGTGTTTTTGATCTCTGGCCATCCTCATACATCTATCAGTTCTGTTGAACACAGCCAATCTGGAATACAGCTCACTGTTTCTTTGTCTCTTCCTCTCTCTTAGAGGATGAGTGTCTTTCACCCAGCTCACATCACAGCCATACAAACGGCAATTAAAAGGGATGTGCTACCCTAACTCTGTGTGGAGAGAGAGTGCAGCGAGACTGTAAAGCACCACCTCTCCTCTCCCTTTCAAAATGATGACTGATATCGTGTCTATTGATCTTTATTACAATAGCAGCAAGCTGTAAAATGTTTGATGGTTTTGTACAGATCTTAGTGCCTCATTCATAATTACCACTACACATGTAGAACCAAGGGTAACTTCAGAAGGGGCTGCAGAGGGAAACGCTGCTGCCATACTATAGGGATGATAGGCAGGAGAAGTCTCGCTGGGCCTTGGCTTCACAGGGAGGGAGCTCACAGCCCTGAGGCTATCATTCCTCTTGCCATATACCTGCTCCCAACTGCTGCAACTTAGTTTTACAAAGATCAGATTGTATTATGAGAGTTGAGTTTAAATAAGAAATGACTGACTTCTCTTCCTTCCAGCAAGTACTAACTCCACTTTATTTTTGAATCACGGATTTTGATTTAGACAAGAACAAGTACTGAGGGGAGTAGAGCGATGGGATGGGAATGTTCTGCTCATTTGCAAGAACAAAATCCACCACCTGGTGTACTGCGTAAATGGACCTGAAATCCCTGAAGTCTGAGCTTTAAAAGCTACTCATTACATAAGGTAAGTACTTTACAATGTAGTATATGGCAATTCTTCTTGTTAGCTCACCCCTCCCCTTTGCATGTGTGCCCTCTCTACAACACAACAAATGAGGTAAAAGAAGAGAAAAAAACAGAGAGAGAAAAAGAGAGCGAGAAAGAGATAGAGTTAATGGAGGTGAATTATTCTAACCCTTTTTCAGAGGTCTGGAGAGAAACAGAAACACTGCCACTCTGCTTGAACACAAACACGCTCCACACTCCTCCTCTTCACGACTTGTCCTCCTGTGCCATGCTTTCTGGGACACGTAGGAAGCATATGAAGCACATCATGCCTAGGGCTGGCCCTGCTTTCCCGTCCTCCTCTGTCCCCGGCCTGCTCAAACTTTAATGGCTACAGCGCTGCTCTGTCAGGGGGAGAGAGTCAGAGGAGAGCAGACACAGTCAGCCACATGTGTTTGGATCTGTTCCTCCACTCCACTGTCTGTTCACATTACAACAGAGAGAGAGACACTCTCCTCTCCATAGGATACTGTGGGTCTGAAAAGAAAGAGAGAGAGAGAAAGGGAAAGAGAGAGAGAGTGAGAGAAAGGGAGAGAGAGAGAGAGAGAGAAAGAGAGAGAGAGAGAGAGAGAGAGACAGACAGACAGACAGACAGACAGACAGACAGACAGACAGACAGACAGACAGACAGACAGACAGACAGACAGACAGACAGACAGACAGACAGACAGACAGACAGACAGACAGACAGACAGACAGACAGACAGACAGACAGACAGACAGACAGACAGACAGACAGAGAGGGAGGGAGGGAGGGAGAGAGGGAGGGAGGGAGAGAGACAGAGAGAGAAAGAGAGAGAAAGAGAGAGAAAGAGAGAGAAAGTGAGAGAAAGAGAGAGAGAGAGAGAAAGAGAGAGAGAAAGAGAGAGAGAGAGAGAAAGAGAAAGAGAAAAAGGGAACGAGAGAGAAAGGGAAAGAGAGAAAGGGAGAGAGAGAGACAGAGAAAGGGAACGCGAGAGAAAGGGAAAGAGAGAAAGGGAGAGAGAGACAGAGAAAGGGAAAGAGAGAGAGAGAGAGAGATAGAAAGAGAGAAAGGGAGAGAGAGAGAGAACATTAGCCCAGCTAGCTAGAGAATGGAAGAATGGCTTATATACTATACCAGACAGAAAGAGAAGAGCATCCTGGCATCTCTTGAATAATGTATTAAGCCCTAGCTGTGCCAGTCCAGATATACGGGCGAGGGCAGCAGTGAGGGTAGCCCTGATTTGTGCCCTCTAGCATTGTTTAAGAAATGAATAATGGATGGGTTAAACGATGGAGTTAAGAGTGAATTAGGAGGAGGGTGCTGTGTTCAGTTGGATTTATGTAGAGGAGGATAGAAGTTGTCACCGTAACAAAATAAAGAGCCATTGAAGATGAGACTGAAGGCCCTTACAGCAAGGAGAATATATTGTTTCTCGGATAATACTGATCTCAGACCAGGTAGCAATATAAAGAGGCATCGGTGATACACTTTCTGAGGCTGAAGGACCTTACAGCAGGAAGATATACTATTATTTGTCTAATACTGATTTCAAAAAAGTGGTATAGTGTTTTTGACAGTAGACTTTTCACTGGAGATCTGATCCAGAGAAGGTTGATAGCCGTGTCTGTCTGTCTGTCTGTCTGTCTGTCTGTCTGTCTGTCTGTCTGTCTGTCTGTCTGTCTGTCTGTCTGTCTGTCTGTCTGTCTGTCTGTCTGTCTGTCTGTCTGTCTGTCTGTCTGTCTGTCTGTCTGTCTGGAAAGGGACTTACAGGCAACCAGACTCAGCATCACCAACCGGGGCTACCATTGATTAACATTTAAAATCCAGGGAATACTTTGTAAATGAAAAGAAAAGCAAACTTTGAGCTCTTCAAAAGTGATGGAGAGGGAGGGAAAGGGGAAAAAGAGAGGGGGAGAAAAAGAGAGAGAAAAAACGTGATGCACAGTACACAGGAAGCATTTTCACATAGCGCGTCATGTATAAGTCATGAAGGCCTGACAGAGAACGGCACATTCTCTATTCCCTTTGGCTGTCTCATGCTGCCAGCTGCGGGAGGCAGGATGAACAAGTTGTTCCGGCCCCTCTCTCTTTTCCTCCCTCTCATTCCTCTCCCTGCTCTTTTTTCCCCCTATCCCTCCTTATCCCTCTCTCTCCCCTCTCTCTCTTACCTCTCTCCCTCTCTTTCTTTAAACCCCTCTCTCTCTCTCCTCTTGCCCCTCTCCCAGCCTGGAGGTTCCCATGCAGAAGGATCCAGGCTGGATAGGAGGCAGGCAGGGTTGGGCAATGTGGGGTATCATGGGCCACCCTCCTGCTGCAGCTGCTACCCCCTGCTGCTCCTGCTACCCCTGATCCTGCCTGTGCTCTGCTCTGCTCCAATACAGTAACCCTGTGTTCAGCCAGTCTGACAGATCTCAGTCTGAACACCCACAAGCACCCCGGGACTCAACACCACACAGATCCAGCACCAGCTCCAACACAGACATCCTCTCCCTCCTTCCCTTCTTCTCTCGCTCCCTTTCTCTCTCGTTCCTTTTGAGATTCAATAGCAGCCCTAGAGGCATAGAAAGAAAGCGAGAGAAAGGGAGTGTAAAAACATCTAGAGCTTTATTTACAAAGGGCCCAGGTATTGCTCAGGCTGGTGTTAAATCTTGGGAAGTGATTTATTTTCTGCCCATGTGTGGCACCGTTCCCTGAGGCGTAACTCAGTGGTGGACCGGCCTCTCTCTCTCTCTCTCTCTCTCTCTCAATCGCCTGCCCGCCCGTCACAATTTACTGTGGCTGCAGAGGGTCATAAAAGAAGAATGGATTAATCTGGAACACGGCATAAACAATATGACTGTGACAGCCCTATTAAAACTAGTGCTACTCAGCATCAATTCTCCCCCAGCCCCATCCAGCCCTGCCTGCTGTTCACTCATCAGAGAGCGAACAGGAGAAAAACTAAGTGTGCAACCCAAATGGCACCCTATTCCCTTTGTAGTGCCCTATGGACCCTGGTCTAAAGCAGTGCACTATAATGGGAACAGGGTGCAATTAGAGACAGACCTAAGTCCACAGGCTTGTTATTGTGCTTCCCAGGGTATCATGTTCAGTAGAAGAGGCGTTTCACATCTCCATATAGCAGCCGGACCTTTTAACTGTTTAACCTTTAGACATCATCGGCTGTATCGGATGTGCCCGTCCAGAATGGTGGCTCCCTGAGCGCTCGTTAGCCAGGCCGGGATGCTTCTGGACCCTGTGTCCCGCCCCCTAGCACTGTCCTGGCCTGGTGGTAGGGTGTCTTCCTGTCCCTGTGTCCCGCCCCCTAGCCCTGTCCTGGCCTGGTGGAATGTTGCCTTCCTGTCCCTGTGTCCCGCCCCCTAGCCCTGTCCTGGCCTGGTGGAATGTTGCCTTCCTGTCCCTGTGTCCCACCCCCTAGCCCTGTCCTGGCCTGGTGGAATGTTGCCTTCCTGTCCCTGTGTCCCGCCCCCTAGCCCTGTCCTGGCCTGGTGGTAAGGTGCCTTCCGGTCCTGTGTCCCGCCCCCTAGCCCTGTCCTGGCCTGGTGGTAAGGTGTCTTCCTGTCCCTGTGTCCCGCCCCCTAGCCCTGTCCTGGCCTGGTGGTAAGGTGCCTTCCTGTCCCTGTGTCCCGCCCCCTAGCCCTGTCCTGGTCTGGTGATAAGGTGCCTTCGTCTTTGGCATCGTTAAAGTGAAGACTGTATTTTATCAAATCAATTCTCTGTAATTATTATTACGTGATTAAACTAATAATGTAAATGTAATTAACTAGGAAGTCGGGGAACCATGGAAAATCTTCAGATTACAAAGTTATAATTTTCCTAAAATAACTCTTCAGATATTTTAATATCTGATCAATTAGTCTTCTAATTAATGAATTATTCTTTACCTCACATTAGTCTCATTCCAAATGTCGTAAATTGTTAGTTATTTGCACGAACCCAGCCTTTACTATGAATCAGCCATACACCAATTGTCTTAATCATTTATTTACTAACTAACTAAATAATCACAGAAATACATAAGCAAACACAGTAGATATAACACAAGGAAATGATAGGGGAGGTTCCCTAGTGGGCTAAGCCGATATGACGGCTTGGTGGACAACGGGAATTTGGTGTGGACTGAGAAAGAGAAAAGGAGTCACTACACAGTTGATAATTATATTAATTTAAATGCTAATCCTTTGCACATGAACGCTCACTCATTCGGGAATAATTGCAATATATATATATATTTACGCCCAGTGTGTCGTCGTGATCTCTGTTGAAATCGTCAGTCCTTCTGTTGGAGAGTCAGTTCATCATCATCTCTCTCTCTCTGCTTCCCTGAAGATCAACGTCTTTCGTGGTTAGAATGGATACATCAGAGTACCATTCAGAAATGTTCTCATAGAGTAGATGTTTTGGCGGTTGTCGGTCTTCGCATCCCAGGTTGACATAATTTCTAGCTGCAGACTAGTAATTATTATCTAAGATTTGCTCTTATTCTGTAGAGATCGATAGTTTCAGAGTTGAACCATTTCCAGCCGCGTAGCCAATGCTCTACATGGTATGGTTAGGAATTCAATAACTATTTGCAATCACAGCTCACGCTGTGGGTTTTCTTAGTCTGGAGAGGATTTCCTCAGGAGTGTTTTTTATTCGTAACAATAGAAAAGGCGGGTCTATGACGTCAGATCATGTCTGTGCTCACGGGGGCGGGCCAGTGACTTAGTTAAACTTGAAAGGGAATACAATTACTTCACATTAAAGGTTTAACATTAGATTACATCATTTCCCAATAGTTTCATCTTTACTCATTCATTTTATACAATAATTAGATGCAAACCTCATAATTAAGAAATGTACACATTCAGAGATATAGTTATGTGTGTTTCCTGTCCTCCCTGAGGTCACCAAATGAAACACAGTCGTCATACCCGTCCCTTAAGTGTCCACGGACCATTCCCACCTTCTCACAAGTGGATTTAGGAGTTTTAGGAGAGAGAGAGAGAGTGATGCCAAGACCTATACCCAGAAAGGGCCACGTCATGACAGGTGCCTTCCTGTCCCTGTGTCCCGCCCCTAGCCCTGTCCTGGCCTGGTGATAAGGTGCCTTCTTATTATTTCTCCATGAGGTTGGGTTGTTGATGTAGGGAATGTTGTTTGTTCTCTTCTGCTGGCATGGGACCTCCTTGGGATATACGCAAAGATACATAAGCAGACAGACAAGCATGTAAGTGCATGATCACACACACACACTATCACACACACTATACTCCATACTCCATACTCTGTCACTCTGATCCATTCTGGATCATACTGATGGGCTCATTCGGAATGGCCTCCTTGGTACACAGTGTGCACACAGCCTCCGCCATCAGATATTTTCTGACCCCCCAGGGGAGAGTTCACTCAGCATCCCCATTGAACCCCAATAACCCTTAAATGTGTGTGTGTGTTTGTCTCACTCCTGTCTCAGCCTTTTCTCCAGCTCCATCTCTGTCAGGGACAGGTGTACACTAAGCCACTCAGAAAACACACATAGAGACACAGCATCCATCTTACCACAGCAGCTTTTAACACATTTAAAAACAGCATTTCCAAGATAGCTCAGCCACATGTCCAAAAACTCCCAACACAACAGAAACCGTTACTAAATTATAACCCTGGATGGATGGAGCTGGGAAACTTCCAGACGAATCAGGGCAGAAAGAAAGGAGAAAGAAATCTGCGAAATTGAAATCAATAATTTCATTAAATGCAGACCCTATTCTCCTCCTGCCTCTCTCCTCCAGCGGCTCTACTTCCCCTCAAACAACAACAACGACAACACAAGGAAACAGCAGTGAAACAAGAGTTGACCTTTGTCCAGTGGCCAACCATTCCATTTATTTCTTCCTTATCAAGCTGCTGATCAGAAGAGGCATCTACACTGATAATGCCCAGGATAATAGCAAGACCAGGCAGGAGCTAACGACAGAGAGACAGGCCAGAGAAAGAAAAATGTGTTTTGGCTGTCTTCTTTTTCTCTCCGCGTGCACACACGCACATGCACGCGCACGCGCACACACACACACACACACACACACACACACACACACACACACACACACACACACACACACACACACACACACACACACACAGTATGTGATATATGGAGGGCCCTTAGGAAAGTTTTACGAGGGTTGTTGTTCTGGTGCTGGTTGTTTGTGCCTCTAATTCAAGGTATCCCATCAATAAGTGAGAGAACATCTTGTGTGTGTATGGTTTGGTAGTCTGACATTTAACAAGCCCTGGGACTATCTGCTGCAAACAGAGGTAACACATACTGCTTTCTGTGTGTGTGCACTGACCAACTGCCAACACAAAACTAATGATGTCATAGAATTATACATGTACATACACATGTATGATACATGTGAACAGCCTAACGTGTGAAGGACTCCAGAGACCATATTATAGCCTATGTCTGGTACTGTAGCTAAAGGCTGCCCAACCAGAAGTGAGTGAAACCCTCAGTGCTGTCTTCTTGTATCAGTAATCTCCAGAGGCCTCAGGAGAAAGATCACCTCTGCTGTTGTCTTCCTCCATCTGAAACAGGCCCATTATCCAGGCCTTAGTATCCGCAGGCCTGCAGCCTCTTAGTACCTCAATATCAGCAGACTTGGTTGCCTGCAGCCTTTGTCACTACCACTACCTCCTCTGATTTACGGCCTCCATTGCTCAGGGGTGTTAACACTCTCAACAGCCTCATCCCCAACCTCCACAGCCCCGTCACCAACCTCCACCACCCCATCCCCGAGGCACAGATTGACCGCGACCCCAGGTGAATTCCCCTCACCATAGGTGGCTAAATTCTCTCCTTGGTCAACTCTATCATCCTCAGGGATCCTTCTGTCACCTGCAGATTAGTCTGCTACGCTAACATAGGCCTAGACCATATCTACACTCATACAAATGAATCAGGACTTCTTCAATTCCTATTCCTACTAAAGCCTTATTCCTATCATTCTTATCCCAATCTCAATGCAGGGAGAAAATGTATTTCTATAGCTAATCATAATGGGAACAATTCTATGTCTGCATGTTATTTCTTCCTTTCTCTTCTTTCATTTTATACTTTTCTCGTCTCTTTTTTTTGTTGGAAGAGAGGAACTGGCGGCGGTCCGTCCGGAAGCTCAGAGGTCATTGTCCCAGGGAGTCTCTGGGAATGCAAACACACTACCATTGCTGGCAGGCTGCTCCACTTGCTCTCTCTCGCTCTCTCTCTTTCTCTCCCTTGCTCTCTCCCGCTCGCAGAGTTCAGACAGAAGCCAAAACATTTGTTACGGACTCATTTGGTTTCCTGGTACAGAGGAGTGTCTGGAGAAATGTCCAGTGCTGAAAAGCTAATGTGAGAACATGAGTAGAAACATTCACTGAGTCAAAGGAAACATTCAAGTCTTTTCCTCAATAACAGAAATAAGAAATATGTTTTAACTTCTGGGGAATTGGAGGGAAAGATATATAAGACAATAATGTTAGAATGATGTGAGGTAAAACATATCAGGCCCTTGTTTATCCCATGATACTAAAATGTTAAGTTCAATTATTGTTTTCCAGCCATGTGGACAGTACGGATGAGCTTTATATTATGCACGCACGCACGCACGCACGCACGCAGGCACGCACGCACGCGCGCGCGCACGCACGCATGCACACACACACACACACACACACACACACACACACAGAGCTGGCCGTTGACCATTTATTTATGAAGTCTAAGCTCAGTGCCAGCAAGGTAACCACTCTGAAACAACTTAAAATGCTTAACTCTACACTGAATATTTCATCCCCCAACTTTATCTCTTTGAGTCCCTTTCAAGACCAAAAGACAGGGAGGGAGGGAGGGAGGGAGGGAGGGAGGGAGGGAGGGAGGACAGAGAGAGCGAGGGATAAGGAAGACACTGCAGGTGTGGGGCTGGGAAATAAAGAGGGAGAGAAAAGGAGGGAGAGAGGAAGGAGAGGGAGAGAAAGAGAGGGTGCAGCTCACAGGCCTCCTCAAGGTCAGAGCAGGGAGGAAGGAGAAGGTTAGTATTCACTCTTCACTCTCTGTCTCCCTCTCACCACCCTCTCTCACCCCCCTCTCCCACCCCCCTCTCCCTCTCCCAGCACAAGCCTCTGAACCTCTTTCTTTCATGTGAGGAAAAAAAGCTTGGGAAAAAAAGGGCTCGGAAAGCAAAACGTTGTTGGGCACAGATTTGACAACATGCAGGGAATCTTTACTTCCTTGAAAGAACTGTTAAGAACTCCACAGTATAGAGAGAAACCCCAACCCCCCACCCCCTTCCAGATCCCTATGAATGTGGGAATGCCTAATATATGATGGGCATCTCTTTCCTTCCCTCCCTGCCCCCCCTCTCTCAGTTTGATCTGTTTATCCCTGTTCTGTGTCTATCTGAGAGAAGAGAGGAGAAGAGGAGAGAAGAGAGGATAAGAGAAGAGGGGAGGGGAGAAGAGGAGAGGCAGGCAGGTGGCAGTGAGCTGCTGAGGTATTGAGGGATATGAAATATTTACCAAAGCAGTAATGATTCCCTAGACAGAGGAAGAAGAGGAGGAGTAGGGAAAGAAGAAGAGAGGAGAGTGAGAGCTGCCCATCTTCTCTGTGAGGAAGGAATGAAGATGATTAAAGTCGATCCCAGTCTTAAGCACTTTCCCTGTTCTCTGAAGAATAATACAGTCAATCACATGTTATGGCCAATAATATTTCAAAATCTCAAAGTCCAGATGGCATCTGATTTTCAGTGATGGTAAATTGTGACAAGTTATGGGGACATGAAAGTTTCAAACAAATACTTGAAAAATGTTAGACACACACACACACACACAGCGAAACAGGGTGTAATATAATAATCCTCTGTGTTTGAGGAGACTTCAAGGATAGGGAGGCCACCCCATGCCGAGGCATTTAATGTGTGTGTGTGTGTGTGTGTGTGTGTATCCCACTGTTTGCCTTTGAGCAGACAGGGCTGTGCTACACTCTTAGGACAGTGTGATCCGGACGTGAGTAAAAGGCCTATTAGGGAGGGAGACAGAGGAGAGGAAGGAAGCTTTACTACCATGCTGCTGTTCTGTTTTCACAACCCTCACACAACTACCAGGAGACTGGGGCTAACAAAACAACAGAGGACTGGTCCCTCCCTGGGTTGAGGAAGGTATCTCAGTCAGACCTCTCTGGTAGGGCTGGCAGGGGGTAGTTGTAGGATGTGTCCACTGTGAGAGCCCAGCATACATGGGGACCAAGGGTGGGGCAAACAACCATGAGCCTATAGAGTCTTAGTATGCTTAACTTCTCTGCGCTACGGATCCCTTTAGCAGGATCATTTTCCTAAACAACCGCTGAATTGCAGGGCGCAAAATATTACTAACAATATTTATAATCATGCAATCACAAGTGAAATATACCAAAACACAGTTTAGCTTGTTGTTAATCCAACTATCGTGTCAGATTTTGAAAATATGTTTTGCAGCGAAAGCAATCTAAGCTTTTGTGAG
>NW_024059028.1:0-42424 GCF_016432855.1 Salvelinus namaycush
CCTGGCCCCAACAACTCACCCATCTACCTGCTCCTGGCCCCAACAACTCACCCATCTACCTGCTCCTGGCCCAAACAACTCACCCATCTATCTGCTCCTGGCCCAAACAACTCACCCATCTATCTGCTCCTGGCCCAAACAACTCACCCATCTATCTGCTCCTGGCCCAAACAACTCACCCATCTATCTGCTCCTGGCCCAACCAACTCACCCATCTATCTGCTCCTGGCCCAAACAACTCACCCATCTATCTGCTCCTGGCCCAAACAACTCACCCATCTATCTGCTCCTGGCCCAAACAACTCACCCATCTATCTGCTCCTGGCCCAAACAACTCACCCATCTACCTGTTCCTGGCCCCAACAACTCACCCATCTATCTTCTCCTGGCCCAAACAACTCACCCATCTATCTGCTCCTGCCCAAACAAAACTCACCCATCTATCTGCTCCTGGCCCAAACAACTCACCCATCTATCTGCTCCTGGCCCAAACAACTCACCCATCTATCTGCTCCTGGCCCAAACAACTCACCCATCTATCTTCTCCTGGCCCAAACAACTCACCCATCTATCTGCTCCTGGCCCAAACAACTCACCCATCTATCTGTTCCTGGCCGTCTCCATTCAGAACAGGAGGATTGTAAAGGATGAAATCAACCTGGAAGAGAGGATATGTATTTATTGAAACCATTATAAAACACATAACAATATCAAGAGAAACTTTTAGAGATGTTCAACTGCAGTAAGTCAGATGTGTCTGAAATGGCTCATATTCCTGTCCAGTGCCGTACTGCTACGTGCTCTGGTCAAAAGACGTGAACTGTAGGAGCAGGGTGCACTGTGAGGTAACATAATAACTAAGAGGTAATATTAGTCAGGAACCTCCCAGGGCACCTTCTCCTCTAGGAGTTATAATATTAGTCAGGCACCTCCCAGGGCACCTTCTCCTCTAGGAGTTATAATATTAATCAGGCACCTCCCAGGGCACCTTCTCCTCTAGGAGTTATAATATTAGTCAGGCACCTCCCAGGGCACCTTCTCCTCTAGGAGTTATAATATTAGTCAGGCATCTCCCAGGGCACCTTCTCCTCTAGGAGTTATAATATTAGTCAGGCATCTCCCAGGGCACCTTCTCCTCTAGGAGTTATAATATTAGTCAGGAACCTCCCAGGGCACCTTCTCCTCTAGGAGTTATAATATTAGTCAGGAACCTCCCAGGGCAACTTCTCCTCTAGGAGTTATAATATTAGTCAGGAACCTCCCAGGGCACCTTCTCCTCTAGGAGTTATAATATTAGTCAGGAACCTCCCAGGGCACCTTCTCCTCTAGGAGTTATAATATTAGTCAGGGACCTTCCAGGGCACCTTCTCCTCCAGGAGTAATAATATTAGTCAGGAACCTCCCAGGGCACCTTCTCCTCTAGGAGTTATAATATTAGTCAGGAACCTCCCAGGGCACCTTCTCCTCTAGGAGTTATAATATTAGTCAGGCACCTCCTAGGGCACCTTCTCCTCTAGGAGTTATAATATTAGTCAGGCACCTCCCAGGGCACCTTCTCCTCTAGGAGTTATAATATTAGTCAGGCACCTCCCAGGGCACCTTCTCCTCTAGGAGTTACAATATTAGTCAGGAACCTCCCAGGGCACCTTCTCCTCTAGGAGTTACAATATTAGTCAGGCACCTCCCAGGGCACCTTCTCCTCTAGGAGTTACAATATTAGTCAGGCACCTCCCAGGGCACCTTCTCCTCTAGGAAAAATAATATTAATCAGGAACCTCCCAGGGCACCTTCTCCTCTAGGAGTTACAATATTAGTCAGGCACCTCCCAGGGCACCTTCTCCTCTAGGAGTTATAATATTAGTCAGGAACCTCCCAGGGCACCTTCTCCTCTAGGAGTTACAATATTAGTCAGGCACCTCCCAGGGCACCTTCTCCTCTAGGAGTTACAATATTAGTCAGGCACCTCCCAGGGCAACTTCTCCTCTAGGAAAAATAATATTAATCAGGCACCTCCCAGGGCACCTTCTCCTCTAGGAGTTATAATATTAGTCAGGAACCTCCCAGGGCACCTTCTCCTCTAGGAGTTATAATATTAGTCAGGCACCTCCCAGGGCACCTTCTCCTCTAGGAGTTACAATATTAGTCAGGAACCTCCCAGGGCACCTTCTCCTTTTGGAGTTACAATATTAGTCAGGCACCTCCCAGGGCACCTTCTCCTCTAGGAGTTACAATATTAGTCAGGCACCTCCCAGGGCACCTTCTCCTCCAGGAAAAATAATATTAATCAGGAACCTCCCAGGGCACCTTCTCCTCTAGGAGTTACAATATTAGTCAAGCACCTCCCAGGGCACCTTCTCCTCTAGGAGTTATAATATTAGTCAGGAACCTACCAGGGCACCTTCTCCTCTAGGAGTTACAATATTAGTCAGGCACCTCCCAGGGCACCTTCTCCTCTAGGAGTTACAATATTAGTCAGGCACCTCCCAGGGCACCTTCTCCTCTAGGAAAAATAATATTAATCAGGCACCTCCCAGGGCACCTTCTCCTCTAGGAGTTATAATATTAGTCAGGAACCTCCCAGGGCACCTTCTCCTCTAGGAGTTACAATATTAGTCAGGCACCTCCCAGGGCACCTTCTCCTCTAGGAGTTATAATATTAGTCAGGCACCTCCCAGGGCACCTTCTCGTCTAGGAATAATAATATTAGTCAGGCACCTCCCAGGGCACCTTCTCCTCTAGGAGTTATAATATTAGTCAGGAACCTCCCAGGGCACCTTCTCCTATTAGGTAATTTAAGTCAGGCACCTCCCAGGGCACCTTCTCCTCAACAACAGGGAAGCGAGAGATGGTACTGTCAGGGTAGTCCAGACGCCGGGCGTTGACATGGTAAAACGTCTTCTCTCTCTCTGACTTCTCCTGTCTATGGGGTTCATTGGGTTCACTTTCAGACCTCTTCAGCTTACCAGGTGAGGCTAGATAGATCATACATAGGACAACATGTAAATAAAGCTATCACAGTATTTACTGTATCTACAGAAACAGAGTCCAGTGAGAGGGGGAATACTGTTCTACTCCAGAAATCAGGACCTCACCAAGCTGTGGAGCCTCCTCTTTAGAGTGTAGACCCTGAGCTTTCAGGGTGTCCATGATCCACTGGAGAGCTCTGGCTGACTGGGAGACCTGGAGGAGAGATAACAAGTCCTGAATGTGTTTAAACTTTATAAACACAGTAAGTCAGAGTGATGGGTAAAGTGATGTGGGGGTCAATACCTGCTCCTCCAGTCTGGTCAATCTCTTCACTAAAGCAACCGACCCGGTGGCCTCCTCCCTCTGTAGCAGCTCTGCCATGTTGCTAACCCTGGGGACGAAGACACTGAATCACACAGATCCTAACCCTGGGGGGGGACACTGAATCACACAGATCCTAACCCTGGGGACGAAGACACTGAATCACACAGATCCTAACCCTGGGGACGAAGACACTGAATCACACAGATCCTAACCCTGGGGGGGGACACTGAATCACACAGATCCTAACCCTGGGGACGAAGACACTGAATCACACAGATCCTAACCCTGGGGACGAAGACACTGAATCACACAGATCCTAACCCTGGGGACGAAGACACTGATCCACACAGATCCTAACCCTGGGGGGGGACACTGAATCACACAGATCCTAACCCTGGGGACGAAGACACTGATCCACACAGATCCTAACCCTGGGGACGAAGACACTGATTCACACAGATCCTAACCCTGGGGACGAAGACCCTGATTCACACAGATCCTAACTCTGGGGGGACGAAGACACTGAATCACACAGATCCTAACCCTGGGGACGACGACACTGATTCACACAGATCCTAACCCTAAGGGGAGACACTGAATCACACAGATCCTAACCCTGGGGACAAAGACACTGAATCACACAGATCCTAACCCTGGGGACGACGACACTGAATCACACAGATCCTAACTCTGGGGACGAAGACACTGAATCACACAGATCCTAACCCTGGGGACGAAGACCCTGAATCACACAGATCCTAACCCTGGGGGGACGACACTGAATCACACAGATCCTAACCCTGGGGGGACGACACTGAATCACACAGATCACACAGATCCTAACCCTGGGGGGACGACACTGAATCACACAGATCCTAACCCTGGGGACGAATACACTGAATCACACAGATCCTAACCCTGGGGGGACACTGAATCACACAGATCCTAACCCTGGGGTGATGAAGACACTGAATCACACAGATCCTAACCCTGGGGGGACACTGAATCACACAGATCCTAACCCTGGGGTGATGAAGACACTGAATCACACAGAGAAGTCCTCATTTCAACCCTACGTGTCAGGCTGTTTGTGCATTCAACAACAGGCCAGACAAGACCAGTTGGACTGCAGTTGGAACAGAGTAGTACCCAGGCTGGTCATGTATTGCAGAAAACACACTTCATAAAAATACATGAATAAGTTACTTGTCAGCAGTGTCTGTGGTACGTTGCTCCATGCTCTGGCTCTGCTGCTGTCTGCGGGAGAGAAGGTAGTTATCCTTCATTAAGGATTCCCACGACAACAACTCTTCCTCCTCCACCTCAGGCAGCTCCTCCTCTGGAAAGGAGAGGAGGAGAGTGGAGAAGAGAGAGGAGAGGAAGAGTGTGGAGAGGAGGAGAGTGGAGAAGAGAGGAGGCGAGTGGAGATGAGGAAAGTGGTTAGGAGGAGAGAAGACAGGAGAAGAGTGGAGATGATTAGCGAGGAGAGGAAGAGTGTGGAGTGGAGAGGAGGGGAGGAGAGTGGAGAGAAAGAGAGTGGAGAGGATAGGAGGAAAGGAGAGTGGAGAGGAGTAGAGTAGAGTAGAGTGGAGATGAGAGTGGAGAGTGGCGAGGAGGAGTGAGGAGTGGAGGAGAGGAGGAGAGAGAGAAGAGTGGAGAGCAGCAGAGGCGAGAGGAGAGAGGAGAGGAAGAGAGTGGAGAAGAGAGGAGAGGGAAAGTGTGGAGAGGAGGAGAGTGAAGAAGAGAGGAAGAGAGTGGAGAGGAGTGGAGGAGAGTTGAGAGGAGAGAGGAGAGGAAGAGAGTGGAGAGGAGGAGTGGAGAAGAGAGAGGAGAGGAAGAGTGTGGAGAGGAGGAGAGTGGAGAAGAGAGGAGGAGAGTGGAGAGGAGTAGAGAGGAGAAGAGTGGAAAAGAGAGGAGGAGAGTGGAGAGGAGTAAAAAAGAGTGGAGAGGAGGAGAGTGGAGAAGAGAGGAGGAGAGTGGAGAGGAGTAGAAAGGAGAGGAGAGGAGGAGAGTGGAGAGGAGAAGATGGAAGAGGAGAGGAGGCATGTGAAGAGGAGAGGAGGATGAAGAAGAGGAGAGGTGGATGAAGAGGAGGAGAGTGGAGAGGAGGAGAGTGAAGGGGAGAGGAGGTGTGAAGAGATGAGGAGAGTGAAGAGGAGAGAAAGAGTGGAGAGGAGGAGAGTGGAGAAGAGAGGAGGAGAGAGGAGAGGAAGAGTGTGGAGAGGAGGAGAGTGGAGAAGAGAGGAGGAGAATGGAGAGGAGAAGAGAGGAGAAGAGTGGAGAAGAGAGGAGGAGAGTGGAGAGGAGTAGAAAAGAGTGGAGAGGAGGAGAGTGGAGAAGAGAGAGGAGAGGAAGAGTGTGGAGAGGAGGAGAGTGGAGAAGAGAGGAGGAGAATGGAGAGGAGAAGAGAGGAGAAGAGTGGAGAAGAGAGGAGAGGAGTAAAAAAGAGTGGAGAGGAGGAGAGTGGAGAAGAGAGGAGGAGAGTGGAGAGGAGTAGAAAAGAGTGGAGAGGAGGAGAGTGGAGAAGAGAGGAGGAGAGTGGAGAGGAGGAGAAAAGAGTGGAGAGGAGGAGAGTGGAGAGGAGGATAGTGGAGAGGAGTAGAAAGGAGAGGAGAGGAGGAGAGTGGAGAGGAGAAGATGGAAGAGGAGAGGAGGCATGTGAAGAGGAGAGGAGGATGAAGAGGAGGAGAGTGGAGAGGAGGAGAGTGAAGGGGAGAGGAGGTGTGAAGAGATGAGGAGAGTGAAGAGGAGAGAGGAGGAGAGTGGAGAGGAGATAGAGGAGAGAGAGGAGAGACCGTATGAAGTAGAATACACTGTATAATATATTTAGGACAGAAGAAAGAGCTAACCAGGTTAACAGTTTAAAGGCAGGTTTCCTGGACACAGACGAAGCCTTGTCTTGCACTAAAAAGTATGTTCAATTGAGAATCTACATTGAAAGTGACTTTTAGTCCAAGACTAGGCCTCATTTGTGTTTTATATATTTCAGGACTCACTGAAGGCTCTGTAACTATTGGGGGGTCTCTGCAGCACTCTGCGTCTGATGAAGAGGAAGATGTGGGAGAGAAGGATGAGTGGAGGGGGGGCAGCTGGTCGGCTGTGGTACTCCTTGATCAGTTCATACCGCTGGAATTTCCAGATGGTGTCTGTGTTATCCTGAACCTCCTGGAAAGTATAGCTGGAGGGTGGAGAGGAAGAGGAAGAGGGAGAAGAGTGAAACACGGACAACAGTGCAGATGATAGAAAGTGCAGAGATTGATGAATGAAAGGATGGATGGATGGATGGATGGATGGATGGATGGATGGATGGATGGATGGATGGATGGATGGATGGATGGATGGATGGATTAATGGTTGGATGGATGATGGATGGATGGTTGGATCGATTGATGGATGTTTGGATGGTTGGATGGATGGTTGGATGGATGAATGGATGTTTGGATAGATGGTTGGATGGATGGATGAATGAAAGGATGGATGAATGAAAGGATGGATGGATGAAAGGATGGATGGATGAATGGATGGATGGATGGATGGATGGATGGATGGATGGTTGGATGGATGGATGAATGGTTGGATGGATGGATGGATGGATGAATGGTTGGATGGATGGTTGGATGGATGGTTGGATGGTTGGATGGATGAGTGCATGGATGGATTGATTGATCGTTTCATTGATAGATTGATGATTGGAACCTACTTGAAGATTGCTATGAGCAGGTTGAGCAGCAGTATGTTGGCAAACAGCAGGTAGACACACAGTAGGATTATGGTCAGCCACTCAGGGAACGCAGGCATCTTGTCCTCGTTAAGAATAGGGCATTTAGGCTTTTGAGGCTCTGTACCATTTACACTGCAGGCCTTTATGTCAAACAGGGCATCTGAAGCAGATAGAGGACCCAACAGGGATCAATTACATCAAGTGTGCCAGTCTGTTTCGTCTCTCATCAAATCAAATCAACTTTTATTTGTCACCAGAAAGTTACAGACACACAAATATCATACCCCGAAGGCATGCTAAACTCTCACGATTACAATAACAGGGGAGGTTAGCATTTTATATCATACCCCAAGACATGCTAACCTCTCACCATTACAATAACAGGGGAGGTTAGCATTTTATATCATACCCCCAAGATATGCTAACCTCTCACCATTACAATAACAGGGGAGGTTAGCATTTTATATCATACCCCCAAGACATGCTAACCTCTCACCATTACAATAACAGGGGAAGTTAGCATTTTATATCATACCCCCAAGACATGCTAACCTCTCACCATTACAATAACAGGGGAAGTTAGCATTTTATATCATACCCCCAAGACATGCTAACCTCTCACCATTACAATAAAAGGGGAAGTTAGCATTTTATATCATACCCCCAAGACATGCTAACCTCTCACCATTACAATAACAGGGGAAGTTAGCATTTTATATCATACCCCCAAGACATGCTAACCTCTCACCATTACAATAACAGGGGAAGTTAGCATTTTATATCACACCCCCAAGACATGCTAACCTCTCACCATTACAATAACAGGGGAGGTTAGCATTTTTGACATACCCAAATCTACCCAAATCTAACTGCCTGTAGCTCAGGACCTGAAGCAAGGATATGCATTTTCTTGATACCATTTGAAAGGAAACACTTTGAAGTTTGTGGAAATGTGAAATGAATGTAGGAGAATATAACCAACTAGATTTGGTAAAAGATAATACAAACCAAAAAACATGTGTTTGTTTCATCATCTTTGAAAGGCAAGAGAAAGGTCACAATGTATTATTCCAAGTGAGGCGCAATTTATATTTTGGCCACTAGATGGAAGCAGTGTATGTCCAAAGTTTTAGACTCAATTTCTGTTAAAAATGTTGTATCAAGACTGCCCAAATGTGCCTAATTGGTTTATTAATAACTTTTCAAGTTCATAACTGTGCACTCTCCTCAAACAATAGCATGGTATTATTTCACTGCAATAGATACTGTAAATTGGACAGTGCAGTTAGATTAACAAGAATTTAAGCTTTCTGCCCATTTCAGATATGTCTATGTCCTGGGAAATGTTCTTGTTACTTGAGTAGCCTGGTACACATTAGCCTACGTTAGCTCGAACTTCCCACAGGGGGAACACCTATCCTGTGGAGGATAATCATGGTAGCGTTCACATTAATGTAGAAGTGTTCAGAAACATATTCTATTCTTATTCACAATAAACACCTCAATGCTATAGGAAGAATCCCGGAACATATCCCAGTCTGTGCTAGCAAAACAGTCTTGTAAACTCGCGTTTGCTTCATCGGATTCACTGATACCTCCTGTTTGAGCTTTGTAAACAGGAAGCAGGAGAACGGAATCATGGTCAGGTTTGCCGAAGGGAGGAGGGAAAGCTTTGTATGCAATTCTGTGGGTAGAATAAAAGTGGTCTAGTGTTGCAGGAGATGTTAGTAAAAATGAGTAGAATGGTTTTAAATCTCCGCCCACCCTCTGGGTGAGAGGTTTCTTGTTTGTTTATGGCCCCATACAGTTTGTTGAGTGCCAAAGTGGTGTTGGCTTGTGGCGAGATGTACAGTCGTGGCCAAAGGTTTTGAGAATGACACAAATATTAATTTTCACTGCCTCAGCTTGTGTGATGGCAATTTGCATATACTCCAGAATATTATGACGAGTGATCAGATTAATTAAAATTAATTGCAAGTCCCTCTTTGCCATGCAAATGAACTGAATCCCCCCAAAACATTTCCACTGCATTTCAGCCCTGCCACAAAAGGACCAGCTGACATCATGTCAGTGATTCTCTCGTTAACACAGGTATGAGTGTTGACGAGGACAAGGCTGGAGATCAATCTGTCATGCTGATTGAGTTCGAATAACAGATTGGAAGCTTCAAACGGAGGATGGTGCTTGGAATCATTGTTCTTCCTCTGTCAACCATGGTTACCTGCAAGGAAACACGTGCCGTCATCATTGTGCCGTCATCATTGTGCCGTCATCATTGCTTTGCACAAAAAGGGCTTCACAGGCAAGGATATTGCTGCCAGTAAGATTGCACTTAAATCAACCATTTATCGGATCATCAAGAACTTCAAGGAGAGCGGTTCAATTGTTGTGAAGAAGGCTTCAGGGCGCCCAAGAAAGTCCAGCAAGCGCCAGGACCGTCTCCTAAAGTTGATTCAGCTGCGGGATCGGGGCACCGCCAGTACAGAGCTTGCTCAGGAATGGCAGCAGGCAGGTGTGAGTGCATCTGCACGCACAGTGAGGCGAAGACTTTTGGAGGATGGCCTGGTGTCAAGAAGGGCAGCAAAGAAGACACTTCTCTCCAGGAAAAACATCAGGGACAGACTGATATTCTGCAAAAGGTACAAGGATTGGACTGCTGAGGACTGGGGTAAAGTAATTTTCTCTGATGAATCCCCTTTCCGATTGTTTGGGGCATCCGGAAAAAAGTTTGTCCGGAGAAGACAAGGTGAGCGCTACCATCAGTCCTGTGTCATGCCAACAGTAAAGCATCCTGAGGCCATTCATGTGTGGGGTTGCATCTCAGCCAAGGGAGTGGGCTCACTCACAATTTTGCCTAAGAACACAGCCATGAATAAAGAATGGTACCAACACATCCTCTGAGAGCAACTTCTCCCAACCATCCAGGAACAGTTTGGTGATGAACAATGCCTTTTCCAGCATGATGGAGCACCTTGCCATAAGGCAAAAGTGATAACTAAGTGGCTCGGGGAACAAAACATAGATATTTTGGGTCCATGACCAGGAATCTCCCCAGACCTTAATCCCATTGAGAACTTGTGGTCAATCCTCAAGAGGCGGGTGGACAAACAAAAACCCACAAACTCCAAGCATTGATTATGCAAGAATGGGCTGCCATCAGTCAGGATGTGGCCCAGAAGTTGACAGCATGCCAGGGCGGATTGCAGAGGTCTTGAAAAATAAGGGTCAACACTGCAAATATTGACTCTTTGCATCAACTTCATGTAATTGTAAATAAAAGCCTTTGACACTTATGAAATGCTTGTAATTATACTTCAGTATTCCATAGTAACATCTGACAAAAATATCTAAAGACACTGAAGCAGCAAACTTTGTGAAAATGTATATTTGTGTCATTCTCAAAACTTTTGGCCACGACTGTAGACAGCTGTGATAATTACGGATGATAACTTTCTTGGTAGATAAAAGGGTCTACAGGCAAAAGCTCCAGATTCCCTTCACACTAGAAGCAGGGCACCAGATGTTGTTTATGAAGAGGGGCATCCCTCCCCCTTTTGACTTGCCCGAGGCCTCCTTTGTCCGATCGTGCCGCTGCACGGAGAAACCGCCGAGATCTAAGTCCATAGAGTCATCCAGCCACGCCACGCCTGCCAACTTCTTATGGAATTGTCATGTTTGGCAATGGAGTTGGCAAGAGCACAAACACATCTGGACCAGGCTACTCAAACACATCTGGACCAGGCTACTCAAACAGGAGCACAAACACATCTGGACCAGGCTACTCAAACACATCTGGACCAGGCTACTCAAACAGGAGCACAAACACATCTGGACCAGGCTACTCAAACACATCTGGACCAGGCTACTCAAACAGGAACACAAACACATCTGGACCAGGCTACTCAAACAGGAACACAAACACATCTGGACCAGGCTACTCAAACAGGAACACAAACACATCTGGACCAGGCTACTCAAACAGGAACACAAACACATCTGGACCAGGCTACTCAAACAGGAACACAAACACATCTGGACCAGGCTACTCAAACAGGAACACAAACACATCTGGACCAGGCTACTCAAACAGGAGCACAAACACATCTGGACCAGGCTACTCAAACAGGAACACAAACACATCTGGACCAGGCTACTCAAACAGGAACACATCTGGACCAGGCTACTCAAACAGGAACACAAACACATCTGGACCAGGCTACTCAAACAGGAACACAAACACATCTGGACCAGGCTACTCAAACAGGAACACAAACACATCTGGACCAGGCTACTCAAACAGGAGCACAAACACATCTGGACCAGGCTACTCAAACAGGAACACAAACACATCTGGACCAGGCTACTCAAACAGGAACACAAACACATCTGGACCAGGCTACTCAAACAGGAGCACAAACACATCTGGACCAGGCTACTCAAACAGGAACGCAAACACATCTGGACCAGGCTACTCAAACAGGAACACATACACATCTGGACCAGGCTACTCAAACAGCACATAGTAAAAATATAGAAAGACATACCTGCATAGATGAGGACGGTTCCTTTTCATCTGCACATCATTTGATCATGCTTCTACACCTGCATTGCTTGCTGTTTGGGGTTTTAGGCTGGGTTTCTGTACAGCACTTTATGACATCAACTGATGTAAGAAGGGCTTTATAAATACATTTGATTGATTGATCAGTTGACTTACTGTCGATGTTAGAGGGCATTTTCCCGAAGATGATAAGGTATGGTTCGTAGACGACCCCCCGGACGATCCAGTCCAGTCTGTCCTCGTTGTGGATGAGGATGCCCTGCTTAGCAACGCCGTATGCTACGACCCAGATACTCAGCAGGAACATGAAGAAGAACATATCCAACATCTGGAGGAGAGGAGAGAGATAACAAGTAGTTTAATACTACATGATGGTCCATAGCAGTCATCAACTTTACGAGGGGGACTCCTGTAGATTCAAGTAAAGGAGCCCTAAATGTTGTTATTAGCTTTTCTAGGCTTGGGGGCGGTATTTTCACGTCCGGATGAAAAGTGTGCCCAAAGTAAACTGCCTGCCACTCAGGCCCAGAAGCTAGGATATACATATAATTGGTAGATTTGGATAGAAAACACTCTGAAGTTTCTAAAACTGTTTGAATAATGTCCGTGGGTATAACAGAACTGATTTGGCAGGCGAAACCCAGAGCACAATCCATCCAGGGAATTTTTTGTAGTTGTAGTCAATCTGTTTTCCATAGGTTTTCTATGGTAAGCCCGTTTTAATAGAAATATGCCTGCAGTTCCTGTAGCTTCCACTAGATGTCAACAGTCTTTAGAAATTGGTTGATGTTTTTCTTTAGAGAAATGAAGAAGTACGGCAGTTCAGAACGAGGGTCCAGCCGAGTGCACTCTAATGTTTTGATGCGCGACCTGGAACGTGCTTTCTTTGTTTTCCTCCGGTATTGAACACAGTTTATCCCGTCTTAAATTTTATTGAGTATTTACGTAAAAAAATACCTAAAGTTGTATTAGGAAAGTTGTTTGAAATGTTTGGATCAAGATTACAGGTAACTTATAAGATATTTTGTAGTCATGTTGCGCAAGTTGGAACCTGTGTTTTTTTAATAAAACGAGCCAAATAAATGGACATTTTGGATATATAACGATGGAATTAATCGAACAAAAAGGACCATTTGTGATGTTTATGGGACATATTGGAGTGCCAACAGAAGTTCTTCAAAGGGAAGGCATGAATTAAATAGTTATTTCTGACTTTTGTGTCGCGCCTGGTGAGTTGAAATCGGATTTTCATGTGTTGGTATGCTGGGCGCTGTCCTCAGATTATCGCATGGTTTGCTTTCGCCGTAAAGCCTTTTTGAAATCTGACACAGTGGCTAGATTAACAAGTTCAGCTTTAATTTGGTGTATTGCACTTGTGAATGTATGAAAGTTAAATATTTGTAATAATTTTTGGGGAATTTGGCGCTCTGCCATTTCACCGGATGTTGTCAAATCGATCCCGTTAACGGGATTTGAGCCCAAATAAGTTTTTAAGGGCTGCATTCAGTATGTTTTTACATACTGGACTGTTCAATTGAACGTAAATGGTGCTTTACTGAACGACCACTTGAAAAAACGTGGAGTGGTTGTGTTGTACAGGAACGTTCTGTGGAAACGTGTTGTTCGGTACAAACCATTCAACAGAGTAGGAAACGTTCAACTGAACACACCTCTGCTGTCTCTCTCTCTGTTAAAACGTCTGGTTTCAGAGCCCTTCAGAACAGGACTTGAATGGCAGTCTATGGCAGGCGAAAACAGATGTTTTTTATTGGCTGATCTCTCAGTCCATCACCATCTTCTAGAACGTCCAACTCTTTGTGGATTTCAAAGAGCGACCAGTGCAAGTAATGGGATAAACAAGGAAGTGGGTTCGGGAAATTAAAAAGTATGTATCTCAGAAAAAGTTTGTACATATATACTTTACATGCCCACTCAGAATCATCTAGAAGAAGATGACACTACAGTGTCCGTTTTACAGCCTCCTGAACAATTCTTCTATTTTAGTGGTTTTTTTACGTTGATCTTAACTTTGTTTTGTACATCATCATCATCATCTCCACCATCATTTCCTATTAACAATAACAGCTTTTGGACATCAGAAAACCACTAACCGCGATTTGGTTGAACTAGTCAGCAGCTCTGGATGTCAACCAGGCCCTACTCCAACCTAAGAGGAAAAAAGAGGCAGGAGAGGCGGCCTCCTAACGAGATTACGTCGACGAACAAATACACCGGTTTTGCCTTCTTTTTTTTGTTGGTGAACGTACAGTCACTGGAGAACAAACTGGATGAACTCCGTACGAGACTATCCTTCTCAACGGGACCTGAAGAAACTGGAATATTCTATGTTTCTAAAACAAGGACATGGATAATATCAGTGGTGGAAAAAGTACCCAACTGTCATACTTGAGTAAAAGTAAAGAAACCTTAATAGAAAATTACTAAAGTAAAAGTGAAATTCTACTTGAGTAAAAGTATTTGATTTTAAATATACTTAAGTATCAAAAGTAAAAGTATAAATAATTTCAAATTCCTTCTATTAAGCATACCAGACGACACAATGTTTGTGTTTTTTTAATTTACGGATAGCCAGGGGGACACTCCAACACTCAGAAATAATACATAAGAAGCTTTTGTGTTTAGTGATTCTGCCAGATCAGCGCCATTGGAGATAACCATGGATGTTCAATTGATAAGTGAATTGGATCATTTTCCTTTCCTGCTAAGCATTCAAAATGTAACGAGAACTTTTGGGTGTCAGTGAAAATGTATGGAGTAAAAAGTACATTATTTTCTTTAGGAAGTAGTGAAGTAAAAGTTGTCAAAAATATAAATAGTCAAGTAAAGTACAGATACCCCAAAAAACGACTTAAGTAGTACTTTACACCACTGGATAATATATATATCTCTCAAAGGTTTATCGTCCAGGCCGATTTCAAGAACTTTGAAAGTTTCTTCAAGTGCAGTCGCAAAAACCAAGCGCTGATGAAACTGTCTCTCATGAGGACCGTTACAGGAAAGGAAGACACAGAGTTACCTCTGCTGCAGAGGATAAGTTCATTAGTTCAATTTAATTACGTTCATTAGAGTTACCAGCCTCAGAAATTGCAGCCCAAATAAATGCTTCACAGAGTTCAAGTAACAGACACATCTCAACATCAGCTGTTCAGAGGAGACTGCATGAATCAGGCCTTCATGGTCGAATTGCTGCAAATAAACCACTACTAAAGGACACCAATAATAAGAAGAGACTTGCTTGGGCCAAGAAACACGAGCAATGGACATTAGACCGGTGGAAATCTGCCCTTTGGTCTGATGAGTCCAAATGTGAGATTTTTGGTTCCAACCACCGTGTCTTTGTGAGATGCAGGGTAGGTGACTGGATGATCTCCGCATGTGTGGTTTCCACTGTGAAGCATGGAGGAGGAGGTGTAATGGTGTGGGGGTGATTTGCTGGTGACACTGTCTGTGATTTATTTAGAATTCAAGGTATACTTAACCAGCATGGCTATCTCAGCATTCTGCATCATCCCATCCCATCTGGTTTGCGCTTAGTGGGACTATCATTTGTTTTTCAACAGGACAATGACCCAACACACCTCCAGGCTGTGTAAGGGCTATTTTACCAAGAAGGAGAGTGATGTAAGTGGCCTCCCCAATCACCTGACTTCAACCCAATTGAAATGGTTTGGGATGAGTTGGACCGCAGAGTGAAGGAAAAGCAGACAATAAGTGCTCAGCACATGTGGGAACTCCTTCAAGACTGTTGGAAAATCATTCCAGGTGAAGCTGGTTGAGAGAATGCCAAGAGTGTGCAAAGCTGTCATGAAGGCAAAGGGTGGCTACTTTGAAGAATCTCAAATCTAAAATAATTTAGATTTGTTTAACACTTTTTGGGAACTACATGATTCCATATGTGTTATTTCATAGTCTTGATGTCTTCACTATTTTTATTTTTATTTATTTTTTATTTCACCTTTATTTAACCAGGTAGGCTAGTTGAGAACAAGTTCTCATTTGCAACTGCGACCTGGCCAAGATAAAGCATAGCAGTGTGAACAGACAACAACACAGAGTTACACATGGAGTAAACAATAAACAAGTCAATAACATAGTAGGAAAAAAAAGAGCATCTATATACAATGTGTGCAAAAGGCATGAGGTAGGCAATAAATAGGCCATAGGAGCGAATAATTACAATTTAGCAGATTAACACTGGAGTGATAAATCATCAGATGATCATGTGCAAGTAGAGATACTGGTGTGCAAAAGAGCAGAAAAGTAAATAAATAAAAACAGTATGGGGATGAGGTAGGTAAATTGGGTGGGCTATATACCGATGGACTATGTACAGCTGCAGCGATCGGTTAGCTGCTCAGATAGCAGATGTTTAAAGTTGTTGAGGGAGATAAAAGTCTCCAACTTCAGAGATTTTTGCAATTCGTTCCAGTCGCAGGCAGCAGAGAACTGGAAGGAAAGGCGGCCAAATGAGGTTTTGGCTTTAGGGATGATCAGTGAGATACACCTGCTGGAGCGCGTGCTACGGGTGGGTGTTGCCATCGTGACCAGTGAACTGAGATAAGGCGGCACTTTACCTAGCATAGCCTTGTAGATGACCTGGAGCCAGTGGGTCTGACGACGAACATGTAGCGAGGGCCAGCCGACTAGAGCATACAGGTCGCAGTGGTGGGTGGTATAAGGTGCTTTAGTAACAAAACGGATGGCACTGTGATAAACTGCATCCAGTTTGCTGAGTAGAGTATTGGAAGCTATTTTGTAGATGACATCGCCGAAGTCGAGGATCGGTAGGATAGTCAGTTTTACTAGGGTAAGTTTGGCGGCGTGAGTGAAGGAGGCTTTGTTGCGAAATAGAAAGCCGACTCTAGATTTGATTTTGGATTAGAGATGTTTGATATGAGTCTGGAAGGAGAGTTTGCAGTCTAGCCAGACACCTAGGTACTTATAGATGTCCACATATTCTAGGTCGGAACCGTCCAGGGTGGTGATGCTAGTCGGGCGTGCGGGTGCAGGCAGCGAACGGTTGAAAAGCATGCATTTGGTTTTACTAGCGTTTAAGAGCAGTTGGAGGCCACGGAAGGAGTGTTGTATGGCATTGAAGCTCGTTTGGAGGTTAGATAGCACAGTGTCCAAGGAAGGGCCAGAAGTATACAGAATGGTGTCGTCTGCGTAGAGGTGGATCAGGGAATCGCCCGCAGCAAGAGCAACATCATTGATATATACAGAGAAAAGAGTCGGCCCGAGAATTGAACCCTGTGGTACCCCCATAGAGACTGCCAGAGGACCGGACAACATGCCCTCCGATTTGACACACTGAACTCTGTCTGCAAAGTAGTTGGTGAACCAGACAAGGCAGTCATTAGAAAAACCAAGGCTACTGAGTCTGCCGATAAGAATAAGCCTTGGCCAGGTCGATGAAGACGGCTGCACAGTACTGTCTTTTATCGATGGCGGTTATGATATCGTTTAGTACCTTGAGCGTGGCTGAGGTGCACCCGTGACCGGCTCGGAAACCAGATTGCACAGCGGAGAAGGTACGGTGCGATTCGAGATGGTCAGTGATCTGTTTGTTGACTTGGCTTTCGAAGACCTTAGATAGGCAGGGCAGGATGGATATAGGTCTGTAACAGTTTGGGTCCAGGGTGTCTCCCCCTTTGAAGAGGGGGATGACCGCGGCAGCTTTCCAATCCTTGGGGATCTCAGATGATACGAAGGAGAGGTTGAACAGGCTGGTAATACGGGGTGCGACAATGGCGGCGGACAGTTTCAGAAATAGAGGGTCCAGATTGTCAAGCCCAGCTGATTTGTATGGGTCCAGGTTTTGCAGCTCTTTCAGAACATCTGCTATCTGGATTTGGGTAAAGGAGAAGCTGGGGAGGCTTGGGCGAGTAGCAGCGGGGGGGGCGGAGCTGTTGGCCAAGGTTGGAGTAGCCAGGAGGAAGGCATGGCCAGCCGTTGAGAAATGCTTGTTGAAGTTTTCGATTATCACGGATTTATCGGTGGTGACCGTGTTATCTAGCCTCAGTGCAGTGGGCAGCTGGGAGGAGGTGCTCTTGTTCTCCATGGACTTTACAGTGTCCCAGAACTTTTTGGAGTTAGAGCTACAGGATGCAAATTTCTGCTTGAAAAACCTGGCCTTTGCTTTCCTGACTGACTGCGTGTATTGGTTCCTGACTTCCCTGAACAGTTGCATATCGTGGGGACTCTTCGATGCTATTGCAGTTCGCCACAGGATGTTTTTGTGCTGGTCGAGGGCAGTCAGGTCTGGAGTGAACCAAGGGCTATATCTGTTCTTAGTTCTGCATTTTTTGAACGGAGCATGCTTGTCTAATATGGTGAGGAAGTAACTTTTAAAGAATGACCAGGCATCCTCAACTGACGGGATGAGGTCAATATCCTTCCAGGATACCCGGGCCAGGTCGATTAGAAAGGCCTGCTCGCAGAAGTGTTTTAGGGAGCGTTTGACAGTGATGAGGGGTGGTCGTTTGACCGCGGACCCATAGCGGATACAGGCAATGAGGCAGTGATCGCTGAGATCCTGATTGAAGACAGCAGAGGTGTATTTGGAGGGCAAGTTGGTCAGGATAATGTCTATTAGGGTGCCCATGTTTACGGATTTAGGGTTGTACCTGGTGGGTTCCTTGATGATTTGTGTGAGATTGAGGGCATCTAGCTTAGATTGTAGGACTGCCGGGGTGTTAAGCATATCCCAGTTTAGGTCACCTAACAGAACAAACTCTGAAGCTAGATGGGGGGCGATCAATTCACAGATGGTGTCCAGGGCACAGCTGGGAGTTGAGGGGGGTCGGTAGCAGGCGGCAACAGTGAGAGACTTATTTCTGGAGAGATTCATTTTTAAAATTAGAAGTTCGAACTGTTTAGGCATAGACCTGGAAAGTATGACAGAACTTTGCAGGCTATCTCTGCAGTAGATTGCAACTCCTCCCCCTTTGGCAGTTCTATCTTGACGGAAAGTGTTATAGTTGGGTATGGAAATCTCAGAATTTTTGGTGGCCTTCCTAAGCCAGGATTCAGACACGGCAAGGACATCAGGGTTGGCAGAGTGTGCTAAAGCGGTGAGTAAAACAAACTTAGGGAGGAGGCTTCTGATGTTGACATGCATGAAACCAAGGCTTTTTCGATCGCAGTCAACAAATGAGGGTGCCTGGGGACATGCAGGGCCTGGGTTTACCTCCACATCACCCGAGGAACAGAGGAGTAGTAGGATGAGGGTGCGGCTAAAGGCTATCAAAACTGGTCGCCTAGAGCGTTGGGGACAAGGAATAAAAGGAGCAGATTTATGGGCATGGTAGAATATATTCAGGGCATAATGTGCAGACAGGGGTATGGTGGGGTGCGGGTACAGCGGAGGTAAGCCCAGGCACTGGGTGATGATAAGAGAGGTTGTATCTCTGGACATGCTGGTTATAATAGGTGAGGTCAGGACAAAGGAGGTATCAGAGGTATAAGGAGTGGAACTACGGGCTCCATTGCAAACCAAAACAATGATAACTAGCCTGAACAACAGTATACAAGGCATATTGATATTTGAGAGAGACATACAGTAAGGCATAAAGTAATTGCAGGTCTTGATTGGGAGAGCTAGCTAAAACAACAGGTGAGACAACAGCAGCTAGTCAGCTAACACAACAACAGCAGGTAAAATGGCGATGACTAGGCAGAGAGGGTCGGATTAACTACACACAGAGCCTGAGTTCGCGGCTGGGGCCAACAGATAAACACAAATAAACAGAATGGAGTACCGTGATTAATGGACAGTCCAGCAGGCATCAGCTATGTAGCCAAGTGATCATAGTGTCCAGGGGGCAGCAGTAGATGGAACAGGGAAGCCGCCACTACGCTAGCACGCGGCGTTTAAAGTTAGTAGCCCGGGGGTGGTCTGCTCAGACGGAGGGGGTCTGCTCAGACGGAGGCCGGTTGAGGGCACAGCGGATGGAGAATTCGTCGGCAGACCAGACGTGGTGGTGCGGCGGGGCGCCGTGTCGACAGAGAATCCAAGCCAGATGGCGAAAGAGGTATTGTAGAATTTTGTTTGCTAACTGGTGCTAGCTTCGTGGCAGTGGCGCTAGCTGCAAGCTGTGAGCTAGCTAGCTGCAAGCTGTGAGCTAGCTAGCTGCAAGCTGTGAGCTAGCTAGCTGCAAGCTAGCTGTGAGGATCAGAAGTAGTGGCTCAGGGATTACGGCAGGAATCCGGCGTTGTTGTGGAGAGACAGTCCGATACTGGTAGATTGGTGAGTAATATCCAGGCTAAGAACAGGGCTGGTGTCTGTGCAGAAGGTAAAAGCCGCTAGCAGTGGCTAAAAATGACTAAATAGCTTGTAGCTGATTAGCTGGTTAGCTACTGGAGATTCTTGAATGTGTTCCAAAGTTAAAAATAATAGCGATTCCGTATCACATTGGGTGAGGCAGGTTACCGGAAGGTATAATCGAATTAAAAATCGAAAAGAGATAGAAAAAAAAAAAATCTACAATGTAGAAAATAGTACAAATAAAGAAAACAGACTTGAATGAATAGGTGTGTCCAAACCTTTGACTGGTATATTTTCTTTATTATTTATTTCACCTTTATTTAACAAGGTAGGCAAGTTGAGAACAAGTTCTCATTTACAACTGCGACCTGGCCAAGATAAAGCAAAGCAGTGCGACACAAACAACAACACAGAGTTACACATGGAATAAACAAACATACAATCAATAATACAGTGGAATACAGTGTGTGCAATTTATTGTTTTATCCACATGTGTATGTTATGCCTAACCGTAGCCTTAAATTAAGACCAAAAAGCTTATTTTTGTTTTCCTGAATTTCTAAGTTATAGCCGATTTTGACTTTGTGGCTGTGGTAACTATTTGAAAGGGCAGTGAATTCTCTGCTACTTTGAGAACTTGTAAACAAGCCTCCTGTGTGTTAGATGCAGATGGTTAACTGGTGTTAGCTTTATAAAGCCTGATGTAGTTTGTTGATATTCAACATTTTTACACAACTACAGCGGCTCACAATAGTCTAGACACAATAACAGGAAGTTAATGTGTATCAATCCATCCTCTCACCATTCTCCTGACGATGATGATCTTGGGGCCCAGAGTTTTACTGATGATGAAGATGGCCATGAGACGAAGACAGAAGATGATGAAGTCGATACACAGGATGACCTTCCCTGCATAGAACAACCTGGTGGTCAGTCTGCAAGTGAAATATACAGTAGATCAGTAGTATGAGGTCATCTCTCGTGATAGACATGAACGCTGGAATCATTAATGGTGAAACGGCCATTTGCTGTATTACATTTCTACTGCGCGAACAACAGCATATGGAGCTGTTTCCCCACAGTGGAGTCCATATTTAACGTTAGCTAGCGTTTCCTACAGCGCAGTCCATCTTTAACGCTAACTAGCGTTCCCCACAGCGGAGTCCATCTTTAACGCTAACTAGCGCTCCCTACAGCGCAGTCCATATTTAACGCTAGCTAGCGTTCCCTACAGTGGAGTCCATATTTAACGCTAGCGAGCGTTAGAGGAAGAAGAAAATGAGGAAGAGGAGGCAGCTCACCTGAAGGCCAGGCCGATGAGGAAGAGCAGGATGGACAGAAAGTCTAGAATGTTCCACATGTCATTAATGTACATATCAGCCTTCTTACGGAACCCAAACCCATCTGGGTCATGGAACAGCTGAGGGCACAAACAACACATTGTTAATACTGTAGACACATCCATCTTCTAACGTCATACTCGTTTGGCTAATCTATTTTGACTTTAGGTAGAATAGGATGTGCGTGTGTGTGCGTGTGCATGTGTGTGCGTGCGTGCGTGCGTGTTTGTGAGCACAGGACAAGGTGTCTCACCTGTCGGATTTCCTCACAGACCAATGAGATGAGCCAGACATAGAGAAGCCCCTCCCTCCAGGAGGGCGTGGCCTGGAAGTCGATCATCAGCACCACAGAGAACAGCAGCAGGAAGCTGAAGTAGGACAAGATGTTCCAGTAGAACTTCACCTGTATGGGGAGAGGTCAACAGAGGTCAGGGGCCAGGTAAGGTTTAACAACAACAGTAGAACTTCACCTGTATGGGGAGAGGTCAACAGAGGTCAGGGGCCAGGTAAGGTTTAACAACAACAGTAGAACTTCACCTGTATGGGGAGAGGTCAACAGAGGTCAGGGGCCAGGTAAGGTTTAACAACAACAGTAGAACTTCACCTGTATGGGGAGAGGTCAACAGAGGTCAGGGGCCAGGTAAGGTTTAACAACAACAGTAGAACTTCACCTGGGGAGAGATCAACAGAGGTCAGGGGCCAGGTAAGGTTTAACAACAACAGTAGAACTTCACCTGGGGAGAGGTCAACAGAGGTCAGGGGCCAGGTAAGGTTTAACAACAACAGTAGAACTTCACCTGGGGAGAGGTCAACAGAGGTCAGGGGCCAGGTAAGGTTAACAACAACAGTAGAACTTCAACTGTATGGGGAGAGGTCAACAGAGGTCAGGGGCCAGGTAAGGTTAACAACAACAGTAGAACTTCAACTGTATGGGGAGAGGTCAACAGAGGTCAGGGGCCAGGTAAGGTTAACAACAACAGTAGAACTTCACCTGTATGGGGAGAGGTCAACAGAGGTCAGGGGCCAGGTAATGTTAACAACAACAGTAGAACTTCAACTGTATGGGGAGAGGTCAACAGAGGTCAGGGGCCAGGTAAGGTTTAACAACAACAGTAGAACTTCACCTGTATGGGGAGAGGTCAACAGAGGTCAGGGGCCAGGTAATGGTTAACAACAACAGTAGAACTTCACCTGTATGGGGAGAGGTCAACAGAGGTCAGGGGCCAGGTAATGGTTAACAACAACAGTAGAACTTCACCTGTATGGGGAGAGGTCAACAGAGGTCAGGGGCCAGGTAATGGTTAACAACAACAGTAGAACTTCACCTGTATGGGGAGAGGTCAACAGAGGTCAGGGGTCAGGTAAGGTTTAACAACAACAGTAGAACTTCACCTGTATGGGGAGAGGTCAACAGAGGTCAGGGGCCAGGTAATGGTTAACAACAACAGTAGAACTTCACCTGTATGGGGAGAGGTCAACAGAGGTCAGGGGCCAGGTAATGGTTAACAACAACAGTAGAACTTCACCTGTATGGGGAGAGGTCAACAGAGGTCAGGGGTCAGGTAATGGTTAACAACAACAGTAGAACTTCACCTGTATGGGGAGAGGTCAACAGAGGTCAGGGGCCAGGTAATGGTTAACAACAACAGTAGAACTTCACCTGTATGGGGAGAGGTCAACAGAGGTCAGGGGCCAGGTAATGGTTAACAACAACAGTTGAACTTCACCTGTATGGGGAGAGGTCAACAGAGGTCAGGGGCCAGGTAAGGTTAACAACAACAGTTGAACTTCACCTGTATGGGGAGAGGTCAACAGAGGTCAGGGGTCAGGTAATGGTTAACAACAACAGTAGAACTTCACCTGGGGAGAGGTCAACAGAGGTCAGGGGCCAGGTAATGGTTAACAACAACAGTTGAACTTCACCTGTATGGGGAGAGGTCAACAGAGGTCAGGGGTCAGGTAATGGTTAACAACAACAGTAGAACTTCACCTGGGGAGAGGTCAACAGAGGTCAGGGGTCAGGTAATGGTTAACAACAACAGTAGAACTTCACCTGGGGAGAGACCAACAGAGGTCAGGGGTCAGGTAATGGTTAACAACAACAGTTGAACTTCACCTGTATGGGGAGAGGTCAACAGAGGTCAGGGGTCAGGTAAGGTTTAACAACAACAGTAGAACTTCACCTGGGGAGAGGTCAACAGAGGTCAGGGGCCAGGTAAGGTTAACAACAACAGTTGAACTTCACCTGTATGGGGAGAGGTCAACAGAGGTCAGGGGTCAGGTAAGGTTTAACAACAACAGTAGAACTTCACCTGGGGAGAGGTCAACAGAGGTCAGGGGCCAGGTAAGGTTTAACAGCAACAGTTGAACTTCACCACAGAGGTCAGGGGTCAGGTAATGGTTAACAACAACAGTTGAACTTCACCTGGGGAGAGGTCAACAGAGGTCAGGGGCCAGGTAAGGTTTAACAACAACAGTAGAACTTCACCACAGAGGTCAGGGGTCAGGTAAGGGTTAAAAACAACAGCAGAACTCCCCCTGGGGAGAGGTCAACAGAGGTCAAGGGTTAGGGGTTGGGTAAGGGTTAAAAACAACAGCAGAACTTCCCCTGAGGAGAGGTCAACAGAGGTCAAGGGTGAGGGGTTGGGTAAGGGTTTACCTGAGGAGAGGTCAACATAGATCAAGGGTGAGGGGTTGGGTAAGGGTTTACCTGGGGAGAGGTCAACATAGATCAAGGGTGAGGGATTGGGTAAGGGTTAAAAACAGCAGCAGAACTTCCCCTGGGGAGAGGTCAACAGAGGTCAAGGGTGAGGGGTTGGGTAAGGGTTAAAAACAACAGCAGAACTTCCCCTGAGGAGAGGTCAACAGAGGTCAAGGGTGAGGGGTTGGGTAAGGGTTAAAAACAACAGCAGAACTTCCCCTGAGGAGAGGTCAACAGAGGTCAAGGGTGAGGGGTTGGGTAAGGGTTAAAAACAACAGCAGAACTTCCCCTGGGGAGAGGTCAACAGAGATCAAGGGTGAGGGGTTGGGTAAGGGTTTACCTGAGGAGAGGTGAAGAGGCTGACCAGCCGGGTGGAGACTGTCAACGGTTTCAGACCCAGAGGGATCCTGGCAAGGAGGTCACTAAGGGGGTAGACGGCAAGGGTGAGAGGTCAGGAGGGAGGTGTCAGGTAGGTGTTTATAGCTGCAGAATGTAAACCAATGCATCAGAAATGTCACCCTTTATCCTTCTAGTGCACTACTTTCATAGGGAATAGGGGGCCATCTGGGACAGACTCTCAGTCTACTTTTATAGGGAATAGGGGGCCATCTGGGACAGACTCTCAGTCTACTTTTATAGGGAATAGGGGGCCATCTGGGACAGACTCTCAGTCTACTTTTATAGGGAATAGGGAGCCATCTGGGACAGACTCTCAGTCTACTTTTATAGGGAATAGGGGGCCATCTGGGACAGACTCTCAGTCTACTTTTATAGGGAATAGGGGGCCATCTGGGACAGACTCTCAGTCTACTTTTATAGGGAATAGGGGGCCATCTGGGACACATCCTCAGTCTACTTTTATAGGGAATAGGGGGCCATCTGGGACAGACTCTCAGTCTACTTTTATAGGGAATAGGGGGCCATCTGGGACAGACTCTCAGTCTACTTTTATAGGGAATAGGGGGCCATCTGGGACAGACTCTCAGTCTACTTTTATAGGGAATAGGGGGCCATCTGGGACAGAATCTCAGTCTACTTTTATAGGGAATAGGGGGCCATCTGGGACAGACTCTCAGTCTACTTTTATAGGGAATAGGGGGCCATCTGGGACAGACTCTCAGTGTATAATCAGACTCACTGTACAGGAGGCTTCCTCCTGGTGCAGGCCTGGCTTCCTGTTAATGACTCCATGGTGAGCAGCTCAGCACTCCTCTCTGCCTCTCTCTGGATGGACTCATCACGCCTGGGGGATTAGAGAGGATATTACTCACCCAGACCATGTTCAGCGTGTAGTCAATTATACATCCAGTTAGATTCACTTCCCTGAGTGAGCAAGATGGCAGTTCAGTCTTTTCCCATTGGGTGTTGCTGCCACCATGTGGTGTGCCTGAGGTTTTACCACATTCTCTCTCCTCACCCAGACTCTGTCCTCCTATATCTGGTAAACCACTACATTGTTACAGAGCTGTGGCCACCAGTACCTACCTGAATCCCAGGAAGCCAGTGTAGATGAGCAGGAAGAACAGCACAGAGCAGCACCCTTCACAGAAGGGTTACGGGACAGAGTTAGGGGTTAGGGGGCCGGGGTTAGGGGACAAGGTTATGGACCATGGTTAGGGGTTAGGGGCCAGGGATAGAGGTTAGGGCTTAGGGGCAAGGTTAGGGATCAGAGGTTAGTTACCTGAATCCCAGGAAGCCAGTGTAAATGAGAGGGAAGAACAGCATACATAGCAGCACCCTCCACAGAGGATTGTCCGCCGCCAGCTCCCCACACCAGATCTGGGTCAGGAGAGCCTGGGGGAAACAGAACGGAAAACTCAGGACCAGATCTGGATCAGGAGAGCCTGGGGGAGACAGAACAGACGACTCGGGACCAGATCTGGATCAGGAGAGCCTGGGGGAGACAGAACAGACGACTCGGGACCAGTTCTGGATCAGGAGAGCCTGGGGGAGACAGAACAGACGACTCGGGACCAGTTCTGGATCAGGAGAGCCTGGGGGAGACAGAACAGACGACTCGGGACCAGTTCTGGATCAGGGGAGCCTGGGGGAGACAGAACAGATGACTCGGGACCAGATCTGGATCAGGAGAGCCTGGGGGAGACAGAACAGACGACTCAGAACCAATCACAGACACAGTGCTACACAACACACATAAGGGAACACCTGCTTTAGAAACAGTTTAATCCACTACTGCTCCACTAGATCTCACAAGACCAAAGGCAGTGTAAGGAAAATATTTGTGAGAAGTGTGATTAATTAAATACAATTCAAAAGGGTAGTGATAATATAACTGGAGTTACCTGAACCCCAGAATGACCTTTGACCTACCTGAACCCCAGAGTGAGCAACAAAGCTCTTGTCATCAGCCTCCAGAGCCAGCCTCAGACAAGTGGTTTGACCCCAGGATGAAGAGACCCGGATTAGCAGCCTCTGGGCACGCTCCTCATCACAGCAGTGGCACTCACTGAACACACCTGAGACAACACACACACAGGACATACACTGAACACACCTGACAGACAGGACCACTCACTGAACACAGCTAAGAGAGACAGGACTTGGTCACTCAGTCTCACCACAAGATAACAGGACTGGCAGATGGGAGACTAATTTGTAAAATAACAAAGTCTGCTCATTAATTTCCAGTGCTTGACTTGGACTGAAATAGATGTCGGTACTCAGTTTTGGTGCCGGTAAAATGTATATTTCGGTGCAGGGCCCGGTTGCATAAAACATCTTGAGTTTCCCTTCAGAGTTTACTTGAAGGAATGCTTTTCCCTTAAATAAGGGAATTGTTTAAGGGTGTTGCATAGAGCCCCCCAAACATTTCCTTAGGTAAGGGCATAATTGAAGGTGTTTTATGGTAGTTTGAAGGCATGTACGGTTACCACGGAGAAAACCTGATTCACTGACTGAACATCTCTCAAACAGATCACAAATTAGAACTTCTATCTTCAAGAGCGCGAGCGGTCTAGCGAGGGCACGTGGCTTGGTGAAGCTCATACAATGAGGAACTAGAGCGCGAGCGGTCTTGGTGAAGCTCATACAATGAGGAACTAGAGCGCGAGCGGTCTTGGTGAAGCTCATACAATGAGGAACTAGAGTGCAGGTGAAACCTTGCGGGGGCATCTGGCATAATGTGTAATGTTTTGATCAAATGTTGTGATAAATGAGGTAAGCAGGTATGCCCTGAGTTACAGGTGGATATAACACCTAACACCTGTTGCCCTGGGTTACTGTTGTTAGGTGTTATTGTGAGTGTTTTGTTATTCCTGGTACTCAGAAAATACGAGATTTGTTGGGACCGTGTTACATAGTTAGATAGGAGACGGGTACTGTGTAGGTAGTTTTGCCCATTTGGATAGACGTCAGATAATCTATATAACAGCTGAGAAAACGCTGGTTGACTTGAACAAACAAGACGAACTGGCACAGACAGACAGAAAACACAGGTATAAATACCCAGAGGATAAGTGGGGAAGATGGGCGACACCGGGAGGGGGTGGAGTGCTTCTACACCTGCATTGCTTGCTGTTTGGGGTTTTAGGCTGGGTTTCTGTACAGCACTTTGAGATATCAGCTGATGTAAAAAGGGCTATATAAATACATTTGATTTGATTTGATTTGGAGACAAGCACAAGGACAGGTGAAACAGATGAGGGCGTGACAATTATTGCAATAATGAATCGCTGTTAAATAAAGATTGATTGTTTGAATAATTGTCCAAATCTCTCTCAGTATACATGAATTTCCACGACACTGTACTGCACTATTTAATTGGTTAATACAGACAGTATGTCTCAGTGCTGTATTGTGTGTCTGTGCTGCACTAGACCATTGGTTAATACAGACAGTATGTCTCAGTGCTGTATTGTGTGTCTGTACTGCACTAGATCAGTGGTTAATACAGACAGTATGTCTCAGTGCTGTATTGTGTGTCTGTGCTGCACTATTTAATTGGTTAATACAGACAGTATGTCTCAGTGCTGTATTGTGTGTCTGTGCTGCACTAGACCATTAGTTAATACAGACAGTATGTCTCAGTGCTGTATTGTGTGTCTGTGCTGCACTAGACCATTGGTTAATACAGACAGTATGTCTCAGTGCTGTATTGTGTGTCTGTGCTGCACTAGACCATTGGTTAATACAGACAGTATGTCTCAGTGCTGTATTGTGTGTCTGTGCTGCACTATTTAATTGGTTAATACAGACAGTATGTCTCAGTGCTGTATTGTGTGTCTGTGCTGCACTAGACCATTGGTTAATACAGACAGTATGTCTCAGTGCTGTATTGTGTGTCTGTGCTGCACTAGACCATTGGTTAATACAGACAGTATGTCTCAGTGCTGTATTGTGTGTCTGTGCTGCACTAGACCATTGGTTAATACAGACAGTATGTCTCAGTGCTGTATTGTGTGTCTGTGCTGCACTATTTAATTGGTTAATACAGACAGTATGTCTCAGTGCTGTATTGTGTGTCTGTGCTGCACTAGACCATTGGTTAATACAGACAGTATGTCTCAGTGCTGTATTGTGTGTCTGTGCTGCACTAGATCATTGGTTAATACAGACAGTATGTCTCAGTGCTGTATTGTGTGTCTGTGCTGCACTAGATCATTGGTTAATACAGACAGTATGTCTCAGTGCTGTATTGTGTGTCTGTGCTGCACTAGACCATTGGTTAATACAGACAGTATGTCTCAGTGCTGTATTGTGTGTCTGTACTGCACTATTTAATTGGTTAATACAGACAGTATGTCTCAGTGCTGTATTGTGTGTCTGTGCTGCACTAGATCATTGGTTAATACAGACAGTATGTCTCAGTGCTGTATTGTGTGTCTGTGCTTCACTAGATCATTGGTTAATACAGACCGTATGTCTCAGTGCTGTATTGTGTGTCTGTGCTGCACTAGATCATTGGTTAATACAGACAGTATGTCTCAGTGCTGTATTGTGTGTCTGTGCTGCACTAGATCATTGGTTAATACAGACAGTATGTCTCAGTGCTGTATTGTGTGTCTGTGCTGCACTAGATCATTGGTTAATACAGACCGTATGTCTCAGTGCTGTATTGTGTGTCTGTGCTGCACTAGACCATTGGTTAATACAGACAGTATGTCTCAGTGCTGTATTGTGTGTCTGTGCTGCACTAGACCATTGGTTAATACAGACAGTATGTCTCAGTGCTGTATTGTGTGTCTGTGCTGCACTATTTAATTGGTTAATACAGACAGTATGTCTCAGTGCTGTATTGTGTGTCTGTGCTGCACTAGACCATTGGTTAATACAGACAGTATGTCTCAGTGCTGTGTTGTGTGTCTGTGCTGCACTAGATCATTGGTTAATACAGACAGTATGTCTCAGTGCTGTATTGTGTGTCTGTGCTGCACTAGACCATTGGTTAATACAGACAGTATGTCTCAGTGCTGTATTGTGTGTCTGTGCTGCATTACAGTATGTCTCAGTGCTGTATTGTGTGTCTGTGCTGCACTAGATCATTGGTTAATACAGACAGTATGTCTCAGTGCTGTATTGTGTGTCTGTGCTGCACTATTTAATTGGTTAATACAGACAGTATGTCTCAGTGCTGTATTGTGTGTCTGTGCTGCACTAGACCATTGGTTAATACAGACAGTATGTCTCAGTGCTGTATTGTGTGTCTGTGCTGCACTAGATCATTGGTTAATACAGACAGTATGTCTCAGTGCTGTATTGTGTGTCTGTGCTGCACTAGATCATTGGTTAATACAGACAGTATGTCTCAGTGCTGTATTGTGTGTCTGTGCTGCACTAGACCATTGGTTAATACAGACAGTATGTCTCAGTGCTGTATTGTGTGTCTGTACTGCACTATTTAATTGGTTAATACAGACAGTATGTCTCAGTGCTGTATTGTGTGTCTGTGCTGCACTAGATCATTGGTTAATACAGACAGTATGTCTCAGTGCTGTATTGTGTGTCTGTGCTTCACTAGATCATTGGTTAATACAGACCGTATGTCTCAGTGCTGTATTTTGTGTCTGTGCTGCACTAGATCATTGGTTAATACAGACAGTATGTCTCAGTGCTGTATTGTGTGTCTGTGCTGCACTAGACCATTGGTTAATACAGACAGTATGTCTCAGTGCTGTATTGTGTGTCTGTGCTGCACTAGACCATTGGTTAATACAGACAGTATGTCTCAGTGCTGTATTGTGTGTCTGTGCTGCACTATTTAATTGGTTAATACAGACAGTATGTCTCAGTGCTGTATTGTGTGTCTGTGCTGCACTAGACCATTGGTTAATACAGACAGTATGTCTCAGTGCTGTGTTGTGTGTCTGTGCTGCACTAGATCATTGGTTAATACAGACAGTATGTCTCAGTGCTGTATTGTGTGTCTGTGCTGCACTAGATCATTGGTTAATACAGACAGTATGTCTCAGTGCTGTATTGTGTGTCTGTACTGCACTATTTAATTGGTTAATACAGACAGTATGTCTCAATGCTGTATTGTGTGTCTGTGCTGCACTAGATCATTGGTTAATACAGACAGTATGTCTCAGTGCTGTATTGTGTGTCTGTGCTGCACTAGATCATTGGTTAATACAGACCGTATGTCTCAGTGCTGTATTGTGTGTCTGTACTGCACTAGACCATTGGTTAATACAGACAGTATGTCTCAGTGCTGTATTGTGTGTCTGTGCTGCACTATTTAATTGGTTAATACAGACAGTATGTCTCAGTGATAGAAATAGAATCAATAGAATGGGCGTCCCCATTCAAGTTAATGATGGCATAATGGGTGGACCGGCGGCCATTGCGAGTGTACCCATAGGCGCAAAGCACGAAGTAAAAGCTAGGTTCAAAATATACAGATTAAACCTGCACTGCGTAACTATGTGTGTACAGGTGTTATTGGAGACCGCTTGATATAGCAACTGCTCAGCATCGGACCGTAAATAGCTACAGGAGGGTAGCGCGAACGGCCCAGTACATCACTGGGGCCAAGCTTCCTGCCATCAAGGACCTCTATACCAGGCGCTGTCAAAATTGTCAAAGACTCCAGCCACCCTAGTCATAGACTGTTCATTATGCTATCGCACGGCAAGCGGTACCGGAGCGCCAAGTCTGGGACCAAAAGGCTCTTAACAACTTCTACCCCCAAGCCATTAGACTGCTGAATGAAATGGCCACCGACTATTTATATTTACCCCTTATTTTATTCGTATTTATTCTGAGCACTGACTCTGTTGCACAGGCTCGATGTACACTCACTGGACTCTGACCACACACTCACTGGACTCTGACCACACACTCACTGGACTCTGACCACACACTCACTGGACTCTGACCACACACTCACTGGACTCTGACCACACACTCACTGGACTCTGACCACACACTCACTGGACTCTGACCACACACTCACTGGACTCTGACCACACACTCACTGGACTCTGACCACACACTCACTGGACTCTGACCACACACTCACTGGACTCTGACCACACACTCACTGGACTCTGACCACACACTCACAACACACACACATACTACGCTGACACTCCCAACACACACACACACTACGCTGACACTCCCAACACACACACATACTACGCTGACACTCTCAACACACACCCAACACACACACACACTACGCTGACACTCCCAACACACACACATACTACGCTGACACTCCCAACACACTCCCAACACACACACACTACGCTGACACTCCCAACACACACACACACTACGCTGACACTCTCAACACACTCCCAACACACACACACACTACGCTGACACTCTCAACACACTCCCAACACACACACACACTACGCTGACACTCTCAACACACTCCCAACACACACACACACTACGCTGACACTCTCAACACACTCCCAACACACACACACACTACGCTGACACTCTCAACACACTCCCAACACACACACACACTACGCTGACACTCACAACACACACACACACTACGCTGACACTCCCAACACACACACACACTACGCTGACACTCCCAACACACACCCAACACACACACACACACTACGCTGACACTCACAACACACACACACACTACGCTGACACTCTCAACACACACACATGCTGACACTCTCAACACACACACATGGATATTGACGCCACACACATACATTCACATTCCTTCACATACGCTGCTGCTACTCTCTGTTTATTATCTATGATAGTAACTTTACCCCTACATACATGTACATATTACCTCAATTACCTCGACTAACCCGTATCCCTGACTCAGTACCGGTACCCTTTCTATTTAGCCTTGTTATTGTTATTTTATTGTGTTACTATTTTTCCTTTAGTTTATTTTGCAAATGTTTCCTCCTTAAAAAAAAACTGCATTGTTGGTTAATTAAGGGCTTATACAGTGCATTCATAAAGTATTCAGACCCCTTGACTTTTTCCACATTTTGTTACATTACAGCCTAATTCTAAAATTGATTAAATAAAAAATTATCCTCAAATACTCACAATACTCCATAATGACAAAGTGAAAACAGGTTTTTCTAAATTATTGCAAATTTGTAAAACATTAAATATTATTTACAGAAGTATTCAGACCCTTCGCTATGAGACTCGAAATTGAGCTCAGGTGCATCCTGTTTCCATTGATCATCCTTGAGATGTTTCTACAACTTGATTGGAGTCCACTTGTGGTAAATTCAATTGATTGGACATGATTTGGAAAGGCACACACCTGTCTATATAAGGTCCCACAGTTGACAGTGCACGTCAGAGCAAAAACCAAGCCATGAGGTCGAAAGAATCGTCCATAGAGCTTCGAGACAGGATTGTGTCAAGGTATAGATCTGGGGAAGGGGACCAAAACATCTATGCAGCATTGAAGGTCCCCTCCATCATTCTTAAATGGAAGAAGTTTGAAACCACCAAGGCTCTTCCTAGAGCTGGTCGCCCGGCCAAACTGAGCAATCGGGGGAGAAGGGCCTTGGTCAGGGAGGTGACCAAGAACCTGATGGTCACTCCAGAGTTCCTCTGTGGAAATGGGTGAACCTTCCAGAAGGACAACTGCCTCTGCAGCACTCCAACAATCAGGCCTTTATGGTAGAGTGGCCAAACAGAAGCCACTCCTCAGTAAAAGGCACATGACAGACCATGAGAAACAAGATTCAGTGGTCTGATGAAACCAAGATTGAATTCTTTAGCCTGAATGCCAAGCGTCACGTCCGGAGGAAACCAGGCACCATCCCTACGGTGAAGCATGGAGGTGGCAGCATCATGCTGTGGGGATGTTTTTCAGCAGCAGGGACTGGGAGACTAGTCAGGATCGAGGGAAAGATGAATGTAGCAAAGTACAGTGAGATCCTTGATGAACACCTGCTCCAGAGCACTCAGGACAGACTGGGGCGAAGGTTAGTAAGGACATGTCTAATTGTGTCAGCTACTGTACCGATAGTTAATAAGGACAGTATATGTCTTAGTGTGAAGGCTACTGTACCGATAGTTAATAAGGACAGTATATGTCTTAGTGTGAAGGCTACTGTACCGATAGTTAATAAGGACAGTATATGTCTTAGTGTGAAGGTTACTGTACCGATAGTTAATAAGGACAGTATATGTCTTAGTGTGAAGGTTACTGTACCGATAGTTAATAAGGACAGTCCTCCTCCGCTCTCTCCACTGGCTTCCAGTTGAAGCTTGCATCCGCTACAAGACCATGGTGCTTGCCTACGGAGCTGTGAGGGGAACGGCACCTCCGTACCTTCAGGCTCTGATCAGGCCCTACACCCAAACAAGGGCACTGCGTTCATCCACCTCTGGCCTGCTCGCCTCCCTACCTCTGAGGAAGTACAGTTCCTGCTCAGCCCAGTCAAAACTGTTCGCTGCTCTGGCACCCCAATGGTGGAACAAACTCCCTCACGACGCCAGGACAGCGGAGTCAATCACCACCTTCCGGAGACACCTGAAACCCCACCTCTTTAAGGAATACCTAGGATAGGATAAAGTAATCCTTCTACCCCCCCCTCCCCCTTAAAAGAGTTAGATGCACTATTGTAAAGTGGTTGTTCCACTGGATATCATAAGGTGAATGCACCAATTTGTAAGTCGCTCTGGATAAGAGCGTCTGCTAAATGACTTAAATGTAAATATGTCTCATATGGCTACTGTACTGATGGTTAATAAGGACAGTATGTCTCAGTGTGAAGGCTACTGTACTGATGGTTAATAAGGACAGTATGTCTCAGTGTGAAGGCTACTGTACCGATAGTTAATAAGGACAGTATGTCTCAGTGTGTGGGCTACTGTACTGATGGTTAATAAGGACAGTATGTCTCAGTGTGTGGGCTACTGTACTGATGGTTAATAAGGACAGTATGTCTCAGTGTGTGGGCTACTGTACTGATGGTTAATAAGGACAGTATGTCTCAGTGTGAAGGCTACTGTACTGATGGTTAATAAGGACAGTATGTCTCAGTGTGAAGGCTACTGTACCGATAGTTAATAAGGACAGTATGTCTCAGTGTGTGGGCTACTGTACTGATGGTTAATAAGGACAGTATGTCTCAGTGTGAAGGCTACTGTACTGATGGTTAATAAGGACAGTATGTCTCAGTGTGTGGGCTACTGTACCGATAGTTAATAAGGACAGTATGTCTCAGTGTGAAGGCTACTGTACTGATGGTTAATAAGGACAGTATGTCTCAGTGTGAAGGCTACTGTACCGATAGTTAATAAGGACAGTATGTCTCAGTGTGAAGGCTACTGTACTGATGGTTAATAAGGACAGTATGTCTCAGTGTGTGGGCTACTGTACCGATAGTTAATAAGGACAGTATGTCTCAGTGTGAAGGCTACTGTACTGATGGTTAATAAGGACAGTATGTCTCAGTGTGAAGGCTACTGTACCGATAGTTAATAAGGACAGTATGTCTCAGTGTGAAGGCTACTGTACCGATAGTTAATAAGGACAGTATGTCTCAGTGTGAAGGCTACTGTACCGATAGTTAATAAGGACAGTATGTCTCAGTGTGTGGGCTACTGTACCGATAGTTAATAAGGACAGTATGTCTCAGTGTGTGGGCTACTGTACCGATGGTTAATAAGGACAGTATGTCTCAGTGTGTGGGCTACTGTACCGATGGTTAATAAGGACAGTATGTCTCAGTGTGTGGGCTACTGTACCGATGGTTAATAAGGACAGTATGTCTCAGTGTGTGGGCTACTGTACCGATAGTTAATAAGGACAGTATGTCTCAGTGTGTGGGCTACTGTACCGATAGTTAATAAGGACAGTATGTCTCAGTGTGAAGGCTACTGTACTGATGGTTAATAAGGACAGTATGTCTCAGTGTGAAGGCTACTGTACCGATAGTTAATAAGGACAGTATGTCTCAGTGTGAAGGCTACTGTACTGATGGTTAATAAGGACAGTATGTCTCAGTGTGTGGGCTACTGTACCGATAGTTAATAAGGACAGTATGTCTCAGTGTGAAGGCTACTGTACTGATGGTTAATAAGGACAGTATGTCTCAGTGTGTGGGCTACTGTACCGATAGTTAATAAGGACAGTATGTCTCAGTGTGTGGGCTACTGTACCGATAGTTAATAAGGACAGTATGTCTCAGTGTGTGGGCTACTGTACCGATGGCGTGTCTCTCATAGTGTTTGGCCAGTTCTCTCATCTCCTCCGCCTCATCCTCCTCTTCCGCTCCTTCCTCAGCCAACTTCTTCAGGATCTTACTAGCGGCCAGAGCTGCTGACATACAGTCCCGGGACTGCACACAACAAACAAACATGATAAGAGTAATAATGGTTTTTTAATCATATATTCTAATTTAGTCTTTTTCAAGCATTTTGCTTTAACTGCAGAATGAATACTTTGGGATAACTAGATAACTACACCAGACAGTCAGTTCCATATTTAGACTGCCCTGCACTGGTTCCTACTCTACCTGCTCCCAGGCAATCTCAGCCAGCTCTTTCTTATTCTGCAGGATGGCCCAGAGGAAAAGGTCTCCGCCTGGGTCTCTGAAGGTCTCCTCGCCCCTTTCTGAATCTCTCCCTGGTCCTCTGTCTGGGTCTGGCGAGGCCTGGAGCTCCAGCTGCTCTTTGGGTGGCAGCTAACACAGAACAAATAGGTAGGTCAGTAGGCAGCTAACACATAGCAGATAGGTGGGTCAGTAGGCAACTAACACAGAGCAGATAGGTGGGTCAGTAGGCAACTAACACAGAGCAGATAGGTGGGTCAGTAGGCAACTAACACAGAGCAGATAGGTGGGTCAGTAGGCAACTAACACAGAGCAGATATGTGGGTCAGTAGGCAGCTAGCACAGAGCAGATAGGTGGGTCAGTAGGCAGCTAAAACAGAGCAGATAGGTGGGTCAGTAGGCAGCTAACACAGAACAGATAGGTAGGTCAGTAGGCAGCTAACACAGAGCAGATAGGTGGGTCAGTAAGCAACTAACACAGAGCAGATAGGTGGGTCAGTAGGCAGCTAACACAGAGCAGATAGGTGGGTCAGTAGGCAGCTAAAACAGAACAGATAGGTGGGTCAGTAGGCAGCTAACACAGAGCAGATAGGTGGGTCAGTAGGCAGCTAAAACAGAGCAGATAGGTGGGTCAGTAGGCAGCTAACACAGAGCAGATAGGTGGGTCAGTAGGCAGCTAACACAGAGCAGATAGGTGGGTCAGTAGGCAGCTAAAACAGAGCAGATAGGTGGGTCAGTAGGCAGCTAAAACAGAGCAGATAGGTGGGTCAGTAGGCAGCTAAAACAGAGCAGATAGGTGGGTCAGTAGGCAGCTAAAACAGAGCAGATAGGTAGGTCAGTAGGCAGCTAAAACAGAGCAGATAGGTGGGTCAGTAGGCAGCTAGCACAGAGCAGATAGGTGGGTCAGTAGGCAGCTAGCACAGAACAGATAGGTAGGTCAGTAGGCAGCTAACACAGAGCAGATAGGTAGGTCAGTAGGCAGCTAACACAGAACAGATAGGTGGGTCAGTTGGCAGCTAAAACAGAGCAGATAGGTGGGTCAGTAGGCAGCTAAAACAGAACAGATAGGTGGGTCAGTAGGCAGCTAAAACAGAGCAGATAGGTGGGTCAGTAGGCAGCTAAAACAGAGCAGATAGGTGGGTCAGTTGTCAGCTAACACAGAGCAGATAGGTGGGTCAGTTGGCAGCTAACACAGAGCAGATAGGTGGGTCAGTAGGCAGCTAACACAGAACAAATAGGTGGGTCAGTAGGCAGCTAACACAGAACAGATAGGTAGGTCAGTAGGCAGCTAGCACAGAGCAGATAGGTGGGTCTGTAGGCAGCTAACACAGAACAGATAGGTGGGTCAGTAGGCAGCTAACACAGAGCAGATAGGTGGGTCTGTAGGCAGCTAACACAGAGCAGATAGGTGGGTCAGTAGGCAGCTAAAACAGAACAGATAGGTGGGTCAGTAGGCAGCTAACACAGAGCAGATAGGTGGGTCAGTAGGCAGCTAAAACAGAGCAGATAGGTGGGTCAGTTGTCAGCTAACACAGAGCAGATAGGTGGGTCAGTTGGCAGCTAACACAGAGCAGATAGGTGGGTCAGTAGGCAGCTAACACAGAACAAATAGGTGGGTCAGTAGGCAGCTAACACAGAACAGATAGGTAGGTCAGTAGGCAGCTAGCACAGAGCAGATAGGTGGGTCAGTAGGCAGCTAAAACAGAACAGATAGGTGGGTCAGTAGGCAGCTAACACAGAGCAGATAGGTGGGTCAGTAGGCAGCTAACACAGAGCAGATAGGTGGGTCAGTTGGCAGCTAAAACAGAGCAGATAGGTGGGTCAGTAGGCAGCTAAAACAGAGCAGATAGGTGGGTCAGTAGGCAGCTAAAACAGAGCAGATAGGTGGGTCAGTAGGCAGCTAAAACAGAGCAGATAGGTGGGTCAGTTGGCAGCTAAAACAGAACAGATAGGTGGGTCAGTAGGCAGCTAAAACAGAGCAGATAGGTGGGTCAGTTGGCAGCTAAAACAGATAGGTGGGTCAGTAGGCAGCTAACACAGAACAGATAGGTAGGTCAGTAGGCAGCTAAAACAGAGCAGATAGGTGGGTCAGTAGGCAGCTAACACAGAACAGATAGGTAGGTCAGTAGGCAGCTAACACAGAGCAGATAGGTGGGTCAGTAGGCAGCTAACACAGAACAGATAGGTGGGTCAGTAGGCAGCTAAAACAGAGCAGATAGGTGGGTCAGTAGGCAGCTAACACAGAACAGATAGGTAGGTCATTAGGCAGCTAACACAGAGCAGATAGGTGGGTCAGTAGGCAGCTAAAACAGAACAGATAGGTAGGTCAGTAGGCACCTAACACAGAGCAGATAGGTGGGTCAGTAGGCAGCTAGCACAGAACAGATAGGTGGGTCAGTAGGCAGCTAAAACAGAACAGATAGGTGGGTCAGTAGGCAGCTAAAACAGAGCAGATAGGTGGGTCAGTAGGCAGCTAAAACAGAGCAGATAGGTAGGTCAGTAGGCAGCTAAAACAGAACAGATAGGTGGGTCAGTTGGCAGCTAAAACAGAACAGATAGGTGGGTCAGTTGGCAGCTAAAACAGAGCAGATAGGTGGGTCAGTAGGCAGCTAACACAGAGCAGATAGGTGGGTCAGTAGGCAGCTAAAACAGAGCAGATAGGTGGGTCAGTAGGCAGCTAAAACAGAACAGATAGGTGGGTCAGTAGGCAGCTAACACAGAACAGATAGGTGGGTCAGTAGGCAGCTAACACAGAGCAGATAGGTGGGTCAGTAGGCAGCTAAAACAGAGCAGATAGGTGGGTCAGTAGGCAGCTAAAACAGAACAGATAGGTGGGTCAGTAGGCAGCTAACACAGAGCAGATAGGTGGGTCAGTAGGCAGCTAAAACAGAGCAGATAGGTGGGTCAGTAGGCAGCTAAAACAGAACAGATAGGTGGGTCAGTAGGCAGCTAACACAGAACAGATTGGTGGGTCAGTAGGCAGCTAACACAGAGCAGATAGGTGGGTCTGTAGGCAGCTAAAACAGAGCAGATAGGTGGGTCAGTAGGCAGCTAAAACAGAACAGATAGGTAGGTCAGTAGGCAGCTAAAACAGAGCAGATAGGTGGGTCTGTAGGCAGCTAAAACAGAGCAGATAGGTGGGTCAGTAGGCAGCTAAAACAGAACAGATAGGTGGGTCTGTAGGCAGCTAAAACAGAGCAGATAGGTGGGTCAGTAGGCAGCTAACACAGAGCAGATAGGTGGGTCAGTAGGCAGCTAACACAGAGCAGATAGGTAGGTCAGTAGGCAGCTAACACAGAACAGATAGGTGGGTCTGTAGGCAGCTAAAACAGAGCAGATAGGTGGGTCAGTAGGCAGCTAAAACAGAGCAGATAGGTGGGTCAGTAGGCAGCTAACACAGAACAGATAGGTAGGTCAGTAGGCAGCTAACACAGAGCAGATAGGTGGGTCAGTAGGCAGCTAACACAGAACAGATAGGTGGGTCAGTAGGCAGCTAAAACAGAGCAGATAGGTGGGTCAGTAGGCAGCTAACACAGAACAGATAGGTAGGTCATTAGGCAGCTAACACAGAGCAGATAGGTGGGTCAGTAGGCAGCTAAAACAGAACAGATAGGTAGGTCAGTAGGCACCTAACACAGAGCAGATAGGTGGGTCAGTAGGCAGCTAGCACAGAACAGATAGGTGGGTCAGTAGGCAGCTAAAACAGAACAGATAGGTGGGTCAGTAGGCAGCTAAAACAGAGCAGATAGGTGGGTCAGTAGGCAGCTAAAACAGAGCAGATAGGTAGGTCAGTAGGCAGCTAAAACAGAACAGATAGGTGGGTCAGTTGGCAGCTAAAACAGAACAGATAGGTGGGTCAGTTGGCAGCTAAAACAGAGCAGATAGGTGGGTCAGTAGGCAGCTAACACAGAGCAGATAGGTGGGTCAGTAGGCAGCTAAAACAGAGCAGATAGGTGGGTCAGTAGGCAGCTAAAACAGAACAGATAGGTGGGTCAGTAGGCAGCTAACACAGAGCAGATAGGTGGGTCAGTAGGCAGCTAAAACAGAGCAGATAGGTGGGTCAGTAGGCAGCTAAAACAGAACAGATAGGTGGGTCAGTAGGCAGCTAACACAGAGCAGATAGGTGGGTCAGTAGGCAGCTAAAACAGAGCAGATAGGTGGGTCAGTAGGCAGCTAAAACAGAACAGATAGGTGGGTCAGTAGGCAGCTAACACAGAACAGATAGGTGGGTCAGTAGGCAGCTAACACAGAGCAGATAGGTGGGTCTGTAGGCAGCTAAAACAGAGCAGATAGGTGGGTCTGTAGGCAGCTAAAACAGAACAGATAGGTGGGTCAGTAGGCAGCTAAAACAGAGCAGATAGGTGGGTCAGTTGGCAGCTAAAACAGAACAGATAGGTGGGTCAGTAGGCAGCTAAAACAGAGCAGATAGGTGGGTCAGTAGGCAGCTAAAACAGAACAGATAGGTGGGTCAGTAGGCAGCTAAAACAGAGCAGATAGGTGGGTCAGTAGGCAGCTAAAACAGAACAGATAGGTAGGTCAGTAGGCAGCTAACACAGAACAGATAGGTGGGTCTGTAGGCAGCTAAAACAGAGCAGATAGGTGGGTCAGTAGGCAGCTAAAACAGAACAGATAGGTGGGTCTGTAGGTAGCTAAAACAGAGCAGATAGGTGGGTCAGTAGGCAGCTAACACAGAACAGATAGGTAGGTCAGTAGGCAGCTAAAACAGAGCAGATAGGTGGGTCTGTAGGCAGCTAAAACAGAGCAGATAGGTGGGTCAGTAGGCAGCTAAAACAGAGCAGATAGGTGGGTCAGTAGGCAGCTAACACAGAACAGATAGGTGGGTCAGTAGGCAGCTAACACAGAGCAGATAGGTGGGTCAGTAGGCAGCTAACACAGAGCAGATAGGTGGGTCTGTAGGCAGCTAAAACAGAGCAGATAGGTGGGTCTGTAGGCAGCTAACACAGAACAGATAGGTGGGTCAGTAGGCAGCTAAAACAGAGCAGATAGGTGGGTCAGTAGGCAGCTAACACAGAACAGATAGGTGGGTCAGTAGGCAGCTAACACAGAACAGATAGGTGGGTCAGTAGGCAGCTAAAACAGAGCAGATAGGTGGGTCAGTAGGCAGCTAAAACAGAGCAGATAGGTAGGTCAGTAGGCAGCTAACACAGAGCAGATAGGTGGGTCAGTAGGCAGCTAGCACAGAACAGATAGGTGGGTCAGTAGGCAGCTAAAACAGAACAGATAGGTGGGTCAGTAGGCAGCTAAAACAGAGCAGATAGGTGGGTCAGTTGGCAGCTAAAACAGAACAGATAGGTGGGTCAGTTGGCAGCTAAAACAGAGCAGATAGGTGGGTCAGTAGGCAGCTAACACAGAGCAGATAGGTGGGTCAGTAGGCAGCTAAAACAGAACAGATAGGTGGGTCAGTAGGCAGCTAACACAGAGCAGATAGGTGGGTCAGTAGGCAGCTAGCACAGAGCAGATAGGTGGGTCTGTAGGCAGCTAAAACAGAACAGATAGGTGGGTCAGTAGGCAGCTAAAACAGAACAGATAGGTGGGTCAGTAGGCAGCTAAAACAGAGCAGATAGGTGGGTCAGTAGGCAGCTAAAACAGAGCAGATAGGTGGGTCAGTAGGCAGCTAACACAGAACAGATAGGTGGGTCAGTAGGCAGCTAAAACAGAGCAGATAGGTGGGTCAGTAGGCAGCTAACACAGAGCAGATAGGTAGGTCAGTAGGCAGCTAAAACAGAGCAGATAGGTGGGTCAGTAGGCAGCTAACACAGAACAGATAGGTAGGTCAGTAGGCAGCTAACACAGAGCAGATAGGTGGGTCAGTAGGCAGCTAACACAGAACAGATAGGTAGGTCAGTAGGCAGCTAACACAGAACAGATAGGTGGGTCAGTAGGCAGCTAACACAGAGCAGATAGGTGGGTCAGTAGGCAGCTAACACAGAGCAGATAGGTGGGTCAGTAGGCAGCTAAAACAGAGCAGATAGGTGGGTCAGTAGGCAGCTAAAACAGAACAGATAGGTGGGTCAGTAGGCAGCTAACACAGAACAGATAGGTGGGTCAGTAGGCAGCTAACACAGAGCAGATAGGTGGGTCTGTAGGCAGCTAAAACAGAGCAGATAGGTGGGTCTGTAGGCAGCTAACACAGAACAGATAGGTAGGTCAGTAGGCAGCTAACACAGAGCAGATAGGTGGGTCAGTAGGCAGCTAACACAGAACAGATAGGTGGGTCAGTAGGCAGCTAAAACAGAGCAGATAGGTGGGTCAGTAGGCAGCTAAAACAGAGCAGATAGGTGGGTCAGTAGGCAGCTAACACAGAAACAGATAGGTGGGTCAGTAGGCAGCTAACACAGAGCAGATAGGTGGGTCAGTAGGCAGCTAACACAGAACAGATAGGTGGGTCAGTAGGCAGCTAACACAGAGCAGATAGGTGGGTCAGTAGGCAGCTAACACAGAGCAGATAGGTGGGTCAGTAGGCAGCTAAAACAGAGCAGATAGGTGGGTCAGTAGGCAGCTAAAACAGAACAGATAGG
>NW_024059029.1:0-42384 GCF_016432855.1 Salvelinus namaycush
AGTAAGTAGGGCTTGAAGACACGTCATCTAGCAGGGAGGAAACCCATGTCTAGTAAGTAGGGCTGAAGACACGTCATCTAGCAGTGAAACCCCTGTCTAGTAAGTAGGGCTTGAAGAGCGTCATCCTAGCAGTGAAACCCCTGTCTAGTAAGTAGGGCTTGAAGACCGTCATCTAGCAGGAAACCCATGTCTAGTAAGTAGGGCTTGAAGACACGTCATCTAGCAGTGAACCCCTGTCTAGTAAGTAGGGCTTGAAGACACGTCATCTAGCAGTGAAACCTCATGTCTAGTGAAGTAGGGCTTGAAGACACGTCATCTAGCAGGGAAACCCCTGTCTAGTAAGTAGGGCTTGAAGACACGTCATCTAGCAGGGAAACCCCTGTCTAGTAAGTAGGGCTTGAAGACACGTCATCTAGCAGGGAAACCCCTGTCTAGTAAGTAGGGCTTGAAGACACGTCATCTAGCAGGGAAACCCTGTTTAGTAAGTAGGGCGCCTTGAAGCACTGCATCTAGCAGTGAAACCCCTGTCTAGTAAGTAGGGCTTGAAGACACGTCATCTAGCAGGGAAACCCCTGTCTAGTAAGTAGGGCTTGAAGACACGTCATCTAGCAGTGAAACCCCTGTCTAGTAAGTAGGGGCTTGAAGACACGTCATCTAGCAGGGAAACCCCTGTCTAGTAAGTAGGGCTTGAAGACACGTCATCTAGCAGTGAAACCCCTGTCTAGTAAGTAGGGCTTGAAGACACGTCATCTAGCAGGGAAACCCCTGTCTAGTAAGTAGGGCTTGAAGACACGTCATCTAGCAGGGAAACCCCTGTCTAGTAAGTAGGGCTTGAAGACACGTCATCTAGCAGTGAAACCCCTGTCTAGTAAGTAGGGCTTGAAGACACGATCTAGCAGGGAAACCCCTGTCTAGTAAGTAGGGCTTGAAGACACGTCATCTAGCAGTGAAACCCCTGTCTAGTAAGTAGGGCTTGAAGACACGTCATCTAGCAGGGAAACCCCTGTCTAGTAAGTGGGCTTGAAGACACGGTCATCTAGCAGGGAAACCCCTGTCTAGTAAGTAGGGCTTGAAGACACGTCATCTAGCAGGGAAACCCCTGTCTAGTAAGTAGGGCTTGAAGACACGTCATCTAGCAGGGAAACCCCTGTCTAGTAAGTAGGGCTTGAAGACACGTCATCTAGCAGGGAAACCCCTGTCTAGTAAGTAGGGCTTGAAGACACGTCATCTAGCAGTGAAACCCCTGTCTAGTAAGTAGGGCTTGAAGACACGTCATCTAGCAGGGAAACCCCTGTCTAGTAAGTAGGGCTTGAAGACACGTCATCTAGCAGGGAAACCCCTGTCTAGTAAGTAGGGCTTGAAGACACGTCATCTAGCAGTGAAACCCCTGTCTAGTAAGTAGGGCTTGAAGACACGTCATCTAGCAGGGAAACCCCTGTCTAGTAAGTAGGGCTTGAAGACACGTCATCTAGCAGGGAAACCCCTGTCTAGTAAGTAGGGCTTGAAGACACGTCATCTAGCAGGGAAACCCCTGTCTAGTAAGTAGGGCTTGAAGACACGTCATCTAGCAGGGAAACCCCTGTCTAGTAAGTAGGGCTTGAAGACACGTCATCTAGCAGTGAAACCCCTGTCTAGTAAGTAGGGCTTGAAGACACGTCATCTAGCAGTGAAACCCCTGTCTAGTAAGTAGGGCTTGAAGACACGTCATCTAGCAGGGAAACCCCTGTCTAGTAAGTAGGGCTTGAAGACACGTCATCTAGCAGTGAAACCCCTGTCTAGTAAGTAGGGCTTGAAGACACGTCATCTAGCAGGGAAACCCCTGTCTAGTAAGTAGGGCTTGAAGACACGTCATCTAGCAGGGAAACCCCTGTCTAGTAAGTAGGGCTTGAAGACACGTCATCTAGCAGGGAAACCCCTGTCTAGTAAGTAGGGCTTGAAGACACGTCATCTAGCAGGGAAACCCCTGTCTAGTAAGTAGGGCTTGAAGACACGTCATCTAGCAGTGAAACCCCTGTCTAGTAAGTAGGGCTTGAAGACACGTCATCTAGCAGGGAAACCCCTGTCTAGTAAGTAGGGCTTGAAGACACGTCATCTAGCAGGGAAACCCCTGTCTAGTAAGTAGGGCTTGAAGACACGTCATCTAGCAGTGAAACCCCTGTCTAGTAAGTAGGGCTTGAAGACACGTCATCTAGCAGGGAAACCCCTGTCTAGTAAGTAGGGCTTGAAGACACGTCATCTAGCAGGGAAACCCCTGTCTAGTAAGTAGGGCTTGAAGACACGTCATCTAGCAGGGAAACCCCTGTCTAGTAAGTAGGGCTTGAAGACACATCATCTAGCAGTGAAACCCCTGTCTAGTAAGTAGGGCTTGAAGACACGTCATCTAGCAGGGAAACCCCTGTCTAGTAAGTAGGGCTTGAAGACACGTCATCTAGCAGGGAAACCCCTGTCTAGTAAGTAGGGCTTGAAGACACGTCATCTAGCAGGGAAACCCCTGTCTAGTAAGTAGGGCTTGAAGACACGTCATCTAGCAGTGAAACCCATGTCTAGTAAGTAGGGCTTGAAGACACGTCATCTAGCAGTGAAACCCCTGTCTAGTAAGTAGGGCTTGAAGAGCCGTCATCTAGCAGTGAAACCCCTGTCTAGTAAGTAGGGCTTGAAGACACGTCATCTAGCAGGGAAACCCCTGTCTAGTAAGTAGGGCTTGAAGACACGTCATCTAGCAGGGAAACCCCTGTCTAGTAAGTAGGGCTTGAAGACACGTCATCTAGCAGTGAAACCCATGTCTAGTAAGTAGGGCTTGAAGACACGTCATCTAGCAGTGAAACCCCTGTCTAGTAAGTCGGGCTTGAAGACACGTCATCTAGCAGGGAAACCCCTGTCTAGTAAGTAGGGCTTGAAGACACGTCATCTAGCAGGGAAACCCCTGTCTAGTAAGTAGGGCTTGAAGACACGTCATCTAGCAGGGAAACCCCTGTCTAGTAAGTAGGGCTTGAAGACACGTCATCTAGCAGTGAAACCCCTGTCTAGTAAGTAGGGCTTGAAGACACGTCATCTAGCAGTGAAACCTCTGTCTAGTAAGTAGGGCTTGAAGACACGTCATCTAGCAGTGAAACCCCTGTCTAGTAAGTAGGGCTTGAAGACACGTCATCTAGCAGGGAAACCCCTGTCTAGTAAGTAGGGCTTGAAGACACGTCATCTAGCAGGGAAACCCCTGTCTAGTAAGTCGGGCTTGAAGACACGTCATCTAGCAGGGAAACCCCTGTCTAGTAAGTAGGGCTTGAAGACACGTCATCTAGCAGTGAAACCCCTGTCTAGTAAGTAGGGCTTGAAAACACGTCATCTAGCAGGGAAACCCCTGTCTAGTAAGTAGGGCTTGAAGACACGTCATCTAGCAGGGAAACCCCTGTCTAGTAAGTAGGGCTTGAAGACACGTCATCTAGCAGGGAAACCCCTGTCTAGTAAGTCGGGCTTGAAGACACGTCATCTAGCAAGGAAACCCCTGTCTAGTAAGTAGGGCTTGAAGACACGTCATCTAGCAGGGAAACCCCTGTCTAGTAAGTAGGGCTTGAAGACACGTCATCTAGCAGTGAAACCCCTGTCTAGTAAGTAGGGCTTGAAGCCACGTCATCTAGCAGTGAAACCCCTGTCTAGTAAGTCGGGCTTGAAGACACGTCATCTAGCAGTGAAACCCCTGTCTAGTAAGTAGGGCTTGAAGACACGTCATCTAGCAGTGAAACCCCTGTCTAGTAAGTAGGGCTTGAAGACACGTCATCTAGCAGGGAAACCCCTGTCTAGTAAATAGGGCTTGAAGACACGTCATCTAGCAGTGAAACCCCTGTCTAGTAAGTAGGGCTTGAAGACACGTCATCTAGCAGGGAAACCCCTGTCTAGTAAGTTGGGCTTGAAGACAGGTCATCTAGCAGGGAAACCCCTGTCTAGTAAGTAGGGCTTGAAGACACGTCATCTAGCAGTGAAACCCCTGTCTAGTAAGTAGGGCTTGAAGACACCTCATCTAGCAGGGAAACCCCTGTCTAGTAAGTAGGGCTTGAAGACACGTCATCTAGCAGGGAAACCCCTGTCTAGTAAGTAGGGCTTGAAGACACGTCATCTAGCAGTGAAACCCCTGTCTAGTAAGTAGGGCTTGAAGACACGTCATCTAGCAGGGAAACCCCTGTCTAGTAAGTAGGGCTTGAAGACACGTCATCTAGCAGGGAAACCCCTGTCTAGTAAGTCGGGCTTGAAGACACGTCATCTAGCAGGGAAACCCCTGTCTAGTAAGTAGGGCTTGAAGACACGTCATCTAGCAGTGAAACCCCTGTCTAGTAAGTAGGGCTTGAAAACACGTCATCTAGCAGGGAAACCCCTGTCTAGTAAGTAGGGCTTGAAGACACGTCATCTAGCAGGGAAACCCCTGTCTAGTAAGTAGGGCTTGAAGACACGTCATCTAGCAGGGAAACCCCTGTCTAGTAAGTCGGGCTTGAAGACACGTCATCTAGCAAGGAAACCCCTGTCTAGTAAGTAGGGCTTGAAGACACGTCATCTAGCAGGGAAACCCCTGTCTAGTAAGTAGGGCTTGAAGACACGTCATCTAGCAGTGAAACCCCTGTCTAGTAAGTAGGGCTTGAAGCCACGTCATCTAGCAGTGAAACCCCTGTCTAGTAAGTCGGGCTTGAAGACACGTCATCTAGCAGTGAAACCCCTGTCTAGTAAGTAGGGCTTGAAGACACGTCATCTAGCAGTGAAACCCCTGTCTAGTAAGTAGGGCTTGAAGACACGTCATCTAGCAGGGAAACCCCTGTCTAGTAAATAGGGCTTGAAGACACGTCATCTAGCAGTGAAACCCCTGTCTAGTAAGTAGGGCTTGAAGACACGTCATCTAGCAGGGAAACCCCTGTCTAGTAAGTTGGGCTTGAAGACAGGTCATCTAGCAGGGAAACCCCTGTCTAGTAAGTAGGGCTTGAAGACACGTCATCTAGCAGTGAAACCCCTGTCTAGTAAGTAGGGCTTGAAGACACCTCATCTAGCAGGGAAACCCCTGTCTAGTAAGTAGGGCTTGAAGACACGTCATCTAGCAGGGAAACCCCTGTCTAGTAAGTAGGGCTTGAAGACACGTCATCTAGCAGTGAAACCCCTGTCTAGTAAGTAGGGCTTGAAGACACGTCATCTAGCAGGGAAACCCCTGTCTAGTAAGTAGGGCTTGAAGACACGTCATCTAGCAGGGAAACCCCTGTCTAGTAAGTAGGGCTTGAAGACACGTCATCTAGCAGGGAAACCCCTGTCTAGTAAGTAGGGCTTGAAGCCACATCATCTAGCAGTGAAACCCCTGTCTAGTAAGTAGGGCTTGAAGACACGTCATCTAGCAGGGAAACCCCTGTCTAGTAAGTAGGGCTTGAAGACACGTCATCTAGCAGGGAAACCCCTGTCTAGTAAGTAGGGCTTGAAGACACGTCATCTAGCAGGGAAACCCCTGTCTAGTAAGTAGGGCTTGAAGACACGTCATCTAGCAGTGAAACCCATGTCTAGTAAGTAGGGCTTGAAGACACGTCATCTAGCAGTGAAACCCCTGTCTAGTAAGTAGGGCTTGAAGAGCCGTCATCTAGCAGTGAAACCCCTGTCTAGTAAGTAGGGCTTGAAGACACGTCATCTAGCAGGGAAACCCCTGTCTAGTAAGTAGGGCTTGAAGACACGTCATCTAGCAGGGAAACCCCTGTCTAGTAAGTAGGGCTTGAAGACACGTCATCTAGCAGTGAAACCCATGTCTAGTAAGTAGGGCTTGATGACACGTCATCTAGCAGTGAAACCCCTGTCTAGTAAGTCGGGCTTGAAGACACGTCATCTAGCAGTGAAACCTCTGTCTAGTAAGTAGGGCTTGAAGACACGTCATCTAGCAGGGAAACCCCTGTCTAGTAAGTAGGGCTTGAAGATACGTCATCTAGCAGGGAAACCCCTGTCTAGTAAGTAGGGCTTGAAGACACGTCATCTAGCAGTGAAACCCCTGTCTAGTAAGTAGGGCTTGAGGACATGTCATCTAGCAGGGAAACCCCTGTCTAGTAAGTAGGGCTTGAAGACACGTCATCTAGCAGGGAAACCCCTGTCTAGTAAGTAGGGCTTGAAGACACGTCATCTAGCAGTGAAACCCCTGTCTAGTAAGTAGGGCTTGAAGACACGTCATCTAGCAGTGAAACCTCTGTCTAGTAAGTAGGGCTTGAAGACACGTCATCTAGCAGTGATTCCCCTGTCTAGTAAGTAGGGCTTGAAGACACGTCATCTAGCAGTGAAACCCCTGTCTAGTAAGTCGGGCTTGAAGACACGTCATCTAGCAGGGAAACCCCTGTCTAGTAAGTAGGGCTTGAAGACACGTCATCTAGCAGGGAAACCCCTGTCTAGTAAGTAGGGCTTGAAGACACGTCATCTAGCAGGGAAACCCCTGTCTAGTAAGTAGGGCTTGAAGACACGTCATCTAGCAGTGAAACCCCTGTCTAGTAAGTAGGGCTTGAAGACACGTCATCTAGCAGTGAAACCCCTGTCTAGTAAGTAGGGCTTGAAGACACGTCATCTAGCAGTGATTCCCCTGTCTAGTAAGTAGGGCTTGAAGACACGTCATCTAGCAGGGAATCCCCTGTCTAGTAAGTCGGGCTTGAAGACACGTCATCTAGCAGGGAAACCTCTGTCTAGTAAGTAGGGCTTGAAGACACGTCATCTAGCAGGGAAACCCCTGTCTAGTAAGTATGGCTTGAAGACACGTCATCTAGCAGGGAAACCCCTGTCTAGTAAGTAGGGCTTGAAGACACGTCATCTAGCAGGGAAACCCCTGTCTAGTAAGTCGGGCTTGAAGACACGTCATCTAGCAAGGAAACCCCTGTCTAGTAAGTAGGGCTTGAAGACACGTCATCTAGCAGGGAAACCCCTGTCTAGTAAGTAGGGCTTGAAGACACGTCATCTAGCAGTGAAACCCCTGTCTAGTAAGTAGGGCTTGAAGCCACGTCATCTAGCAGTGAAACCCCTGTCTAGTAAGTCGGGCTTGAAGACACGTCATCTAGCAGTGAAACCCCTGTCTAGTAAGTAGGGCTTGAAGACACGTCATCTAGCAGTGAAACCCCTGTCTAGTAAGTAGGGCTTGAAGACACGTCATCTAGCAGGGAAACCCCTGTCTAGTAAATAGGGCTTGAAGACACGTCATCTAGCAGTGAAACCCCTGTCTAGTAAGTAGGGCTTGAAGACACGTCATCTAGCAGGGAAACCCCTGTCTAGTAAGTTGGGCTTGAAGACAGGTCATCTAGCAGGGAAACCCCTGTCTAGTAAGTAGGGCTTGAAGACACGTCATCTAGCAGTGAAACCCCTGTCTAGTAAGTAGGGCTTGAAGACACCTCATCTAGCAGGGAAACCCCTGTCTAGTAAGTAGGGCTTGAAGACACGTCATCTAGCAGGGAAACCCCTGTCTAGTAAGTAGGGCTTGAAGACACGTCATCTAGCAGTGAAACCCCTGTCTAGTAAGTAGGGCTTGAAGACACGTCATCTAGCAGGGAAACCCCTGTCTAGTAAGTAGGGCTTGAAGACACGTCATCTAGCAGGGAAACCCCTGTCTAGTAAGTAGGGCTTGAAGACACGTCATCTAGCAGTGAAACCCCTGTCTAGTAAGTAGGGCTTGAAGCCACATCATCTAGCAGTGAAACCCCTGTCTAGTAAGTAGGGCTTGAAGACACGTCATCTAGCAGGGAAACCCCTGTCTAGTAAGTAGGGCTTGAAGACACGTCATCTAGCAGGGAAACCCCTGTCTAGTAAGTAGGGCTTGAAGACACGTCATCTAGCAGGGAAACCCATGTCTAGTAAGTAGGGCTTGAAGACACGTCATCTAGCAGTGAAACCCCTGTCTAGTAAGTCGGGCTTGAAGAGCCGTCATCTAGCAGTGAAACCCCTGTCTAGTAAGTAGGGCTTGAAGACACGTCATCTAGCAGGGAAACCCCTGTCTAGTAAGTAGGGCTTGAAGACACGTCATCTAGCAGGGAAACCCCTGTCTAGTAAGTAGGGCTTGAAGACACGTCATCTAGCAGTGAAACCCATGTCTAGTAAGTAGGGCTTGAAGACACGTCATCTAGCAGTGAAACCCCTGTCTAGTAAGTCGGGCTTGAAGACACGTCATCTAGCAGTGAAACCTCTGTCTAGTAAGTAGGGCTTGAAGACACGTCATCTAGCAGGGAAACCCCTGTCTAGTAAGTAGGGCTTGAAGACACGTCATCTAGCAGGGAAACCCCTGTCTAGTAAGTAGGGCTTGAAGACACGTCATCTAGCAGTGAAACCCCTGTCTAGTAAGTAGGGCTTGAGGACATGTCATCTAGCAGGGAAACCCCTGTCTAGTAAGTAGGGCTTGAAGACACGTCATCTAGCAGGGAAACCCCTGTCTAGTAAGTAGGGCTTGAAGACACGTCATCTAGCAGTGAAACCCCTGTCTAGTAAGTAGGGCTTGAAGACACGTCATCTAGCAGTGAAACCTCTGTCTAGTAAGTAGGGCTTGAAGACACGTCATCTAGCAGTGATTCCCCTGTCTAGTAAGTAGGGCTTGAAGACACGTCATCTAGCAGTGAAACCCCTGTCTAGTAAGTCGGGCTTGAAGACACGTCATCTAGCAGGGAAACCCCTGTCTAGTAAGTAGGGCTTGAAGACACGTCATCTAGCAGGGAAACCCCTGTCTAGTAAGTAGGGCTTGAAGACACGTCATCTAGCAGGGAAACCCCTGTCTAGTAAGTAGGGCTTGAAGACACGTCATCTAGCAGTGAAACCCCTGTCTAGTAAGTAGGGCTTGAAGACACGTCATCTAGCAGTGAAACCCCTGTCTAGTAAGTAGGGCTTGAAGACACGTCATCTAGCAGTGATTCCCCTGTCTAGTAAGTAGGGCTTGAAGACACGTCATCTAGCAGTGAAACCCCTGTCTAGTAAGTCGGGCTTGAAGACACGTCATAGCAGGGAAACCCCTGTCTAGTAAGTAGGGCTTGAAGACACGTCATCTAGCAGGGAAACCCCTGTCTAGTAAGTAGGGCTTGAAGACACGTCATCTAGCAGGGAAACCCCTGTCTAGTAAGTAGGGCTTGAAGACACGTCATCTAGCAGTGAAACCCCTGTCTAGTAAGTAGGGCTTGAAGACACGTCATCTAGCAGTGAAACCTCTGTCTAGTAAGTAGGGCTTGAAGACACGTCATCTAGCAGTGATTCCCCTGTCTAGTAAGTAGGGCTTGAAGACACGTCATCTAGCAGTGAAACCCCTGTCTAGTAAGTCGGGCTTGAAGACACGTCATCTAGCAGGGAAACCCCTGTCTAGTAAGTAGGGCTTGAAGACACGTCATCTAGCAGGGAAACCCCTGTCTAGTAAATAGGGCTTGAAGACACGTCATCTAGCAGTGAAACCCCTGTCTAGTAAGTAGGGCTTGAAGACACGTCATCTAGCAGGGAAACCCCTGTCTAGTAAGTTGGGCTTGAAGACAGGTCATCTAGCAGGGAAACCCCTGTCTAGTAAGTAGGGCTTGAAGACACGTCATCTAGCAGTGAAACCCCTGTCTAGTAAGTAGGGCTTGAAGACACCTCATCTAGCAGGGAAACCCCTGTCTAGTAAGTAGGGCTTGAAGACACGTCATCTAGCAGTGAAACCCCTGTCTAGTAAGTAGGGCTTGAAGACACGTCATCTAGCAGTGAAACCCCTGTCTAGTAAGTAGGGCTTGAAGACACGTCATCTAGCAGGGAAACCCCTGTCTAGTAAGTAGGGCTTGACGACACGTCATCTAGCAGGGAAACCCCTGTCTAGTAAGTAGGGCTTGAAGACACGTCATCTAGCAGTGAAACCCCTGTCTAGTAAGTAGGGCTTGAAGCCACATCATCTAGCAGTGAAACCCCTGTCTAGTAAGTAGGGCTTGAAAACACGTCATCTAGCAGGGAAACCCCTGTCTAGTAAGTAGGGCTTGAAGACACGTCATCTAGCAGGGAAACCCCTGTCTAGTAAGTAGGGCTTGAAGACACGTCATCTAGCAGGGAAACCCCTGTCTAGTAAGTAGGGCTTGAAGACACGTCATCTAGCAGTGAAACCCCTGTCTAGTAAGTCGGGCTTGAAGACACGTCATCTAGCAGGGAAACCCTTGTCTAGTATGTATGGCTTGAAGACACGTCATCTAGCAGGGAAACCCCTGTCTAGTAAGTAGGGCTTGAAGACACGTCATCTAGCAGTGAAACCCCTGTCTAGTAAGTAGGGCTTGAAGACACGTCATCTAGCAGGGAAACCCCTGTCTAGTAAGTAGGGCTTGAAGACACGTCATCTAGCAGGGAAACCCCTGTCTAGTAAGTCGGGCTTGAAGACACGTCATCTAGCAGGGAAACCCCTGTCTAGTAAGTAGGGCTTGAAGACACCTCATCTAGCAGGGAAACCCCTGTCTAGTAAGTCGGGCTTGAAGACACGTCATCTAGCAGGGAATCCCCTGTCTAGTAAGTCGGGCTTGAAGACACGTCATCTAGCAGGGAAACCTCTGTCTAGTAGGTAGGGCTTGAAGACACGTCATCTAGCAGGGAAACCCCTGTCTAGTAAGTATGGCTTGAAGACACGTCATCTAGCAGGGAAACCCCTGTCTAGTAAGTATGGCTTGAAGACACGTCATCTAGCAGGGAAACCCCTGTCTAGTAAGTAGGGCTTGAAGACACGTCATCTAGCAGGGAAACCCCTGTCTAGTAAGTCGGGCTTGAAGACACGTCACCTAGCAAGGAAACCCCTGTCTAGTAAGTAGGGCTTGAAGACACGTCATCTAGCAGGGAAACCCCTGTCTAGTAAGTAGGGCTTGAAGACACGTCATCTAGCAGTGAAACCCCTGTCTAGTAAGTAGGGCTTGAAGCCACGTCATCTAGCAGTGAAACCCCTGTCTAGTAAGTCGGGCTTGAAGACACGTCATCTAGCAGTGAAACCCCTGTCTAGTAAGTAGGGCTTGAAGACACGTCATCTAGCAGTGAAACCCCTGTCTAGTAAGTAGGGCTTGAAGACACGTCATCTAGCAGGGAAACCCCTGTCTAGTAAATAGGGCTTGAAGACACGTCATCTAGCAGTGAAACCCCTGTCTAGTAAGTAGGGCTTGAAGACACGTCATCTAGCAGGGAAACCCCTGTCTAGTAAGTTGGGCTTGAAGACAGGTCATCTAGCAGGGAAACCCCTGTCTAGTAAGTAGGGCTTGAAGACACGTCATCTAGCAGTGAAACCCCTGTCTAGTAAGTAGGGCTTGAAGACACCTCATCTAGCAGGGAAACCCCTGTCTAGTAAGTAGGGCTTGAAGACACGTCATCTAGCAGGGAAACCCCTGTCTAGTAAGTAGGGCTTGAAGACACGTCATCTAGCAGTGAAACCCCTGTCTAGTAAGTAGGGCTTGAAGACACGTCATCTAGCAGGGAAACCCCTGTCTAGTAAGTAGGGCTTGAAGACACGTCATCTAGCAGGGAAACCCCTGTCTAGTAAGTAGGGCTTGAAGACACGTCATCTAGCAGTGAAACCCCTGTCTAGTAAGTAGGGCTTGAAGCCAAATCATCTAGCAGTGAAACCCCTGTCTAGTAAGTAGGGCTTGAAGACACGTCATCTAGCAGGGAAACCCCTGTCTAGTAAGTAGGGCTTGAAGACACGTCATCTAGCAGGGAAACCCCTGTCTAGTAAGTAGGGCTTGAAGACACGTCATCTAGCAGGGAAACCCCTGTCTAGTAAGTAGGGCTTGAAGACACGTCATCTAGCAGTGAAACCCATGTCTAGTAAGTAGGGCTTGAAGACACGTCATCTAGCAGTGAAACCCCTGTCTAGTAAGTAGGGCTTGAAGAGCCGTCATCTAGCAGTGAAACCCCTGTCTAGTAAGTAGGGCTTGAAGACACGTCATCTAGCAGGGAAACCCCTGTCTAGTAAGTAGGGCTTGAAGACACGTCATCTAGCAGGGAAACCCCTGTCTAGTAAGTAGGGCTTGAAGACACGTCATCTAGCAGTGAAACCCATGTCTAGTAAGTAGGGCTTGAAGACACGTCATCTAGCAGTGAAACCCCTGTCTAGTAAGTCGGGCTTGAAGACACGTCATCTAGCAGTGAAACCTCTGTCTAGTAAGTAGGGCTTGAAGACACGTCATCTAGCAGGGAAACCCCTGTCTAGTAAGTAGGGCTTGAAGACACGTCATCTAGCAGGGAAACCCCTGTCTAGTAAGTAGGGCTTGAAGACACGTCATCTAGCAGTGAAACCCCTGTCTAGTAAGTAGGGCTTGAGGACATGTCATCTAGCAGGGAAACCCCTGTCTAGTAAGTAGGGCTTGAAGACACGTCATCTAGCAGGGAAACCCCTGTCTAGTAAGTAGGGCTTGAAGACACGTCATCTAGCAGTGAAACCCCTGTCTAGTAAGTAGGGCTTGAAGACACGTCATCTAGCAGTGAAACCTCTGTCTAGTAAGTAGGGCTTGAAGACACGTCATCTAGCAGTGATTCCCCTGTCTAGTAAGTAGGGCTTGAAGACACGTCATCTAGCAGTGAAACCCCTGTCTAGTAAGTCGGGCTTGAAGACACGTCATCTAGCAGGGAAACCCCTGTCTAGTAAGTAGGGCTTGAAGACACGTCATCTAGCAGGGAAACCCCTGTCTAGTAAGTAGGGCTTGAAGACACGTCATCTAGCAGGGAAACCCCTGTCTAGTAAGTAGGGCTTGAAGACACGTCATCTAGCAGTGAAACCCCTGTCTAGTAAGTAGGGCTTGAAGACACGTCATCTAGCAGTGAAACCCCTGTCTAGTAAGTAGGGCTTGAAGACACGTCATCTAGCAGTGATTCCCCTGTCTAGTAAGTAGGGCTTGAAGACACGTCATCTAGCAGTGAAACCCCTGTCTAGTAAGTCGGGCTTGAAGACACGTCATCTAGCAGGGAAACCCCTGTCTAGTAAGTAGGGCTTGAAGACACGTCATCTAGCAGGGAAACCCCTGTCTAGTAAGTAGGGCTTGAAGACACGTCATCTAGCAGGGAAACCCCTGTCTAGTAAGTAGGGCTTGAAGACACGTCATCTAGCAGTGAAACCCCTGTCTAGTAAGTAGGGCTTGAAGACACGTCATCTAGCAGTGAAACCTCTGTCTAGTAAGTAGGGCTTGAAGACACGTCATCTAGCAGTGATTCCCCTGTCTAGTAAGTAGGGCTTGAAGACACGTCATCTAGCAGTGAAACCCCTGTCTAGTAAGTCGGGCTTGAAGACACGTCATCTAGCAGGGAAACCCCTGTCTAGTAAGTAGGGCTTGAAGACACGTCATCTAGCAGGGAAACCCCTGTCTAGTAAATAGGGCTTGAAGACACGTCATCTAGCAGTGAAACCCCTGTCTAGTAAGTAGGGCTTGAAGACACGTCATCTAGCAGGGAAACCCCTGTCTAGTAAGTTGGGCTTGAAGACAGGTCATCTAGCAGGGAAACCCCTGTCTAGTAAGTAGGGCTTGAAGACACGTCATCTAGCAGTGAAACCCCTGTCTAGTAAGTAGGGCTTGAAGACACCTCATCTAGCAGGGAAACCCCTGTCTAGTAAGTAGGGCTTGAAGACACGTCATCTATCAGTGAAACCCCTGTCTAGTAAGTAGGGCTTGAAGACACGTCATCTAGCAGTGAAACCCCTGTCTAGTAAGTAGGGCTTGAAGACACGTCATCTAGCAGGGAAACCCCTGTCTAGTAAGTAGGGCTTGACGACACGTCATCTAGCAGGGAAACCCCTGTCTAGTAAGTAGGGCTTGAAGACACGTCATCTAGCAGTGAAACCCCTGTCTAGTAAGTAGGGCTTGAAGCCACATCATCTAGCAGTGAAACCCCTGTCTAGTAAGTAGGGCTTGAAGACACGTCATCTAGCAGGGAAACCCCTGTCTAGTAAGTAGGGCTTGAAGACACGTCATCTAGCAGGGAAACCCCTGTCTAGTAAGTAGGGCTTGAAGACACGTCATCTAGCAGGGAAACCCCTGTCTAGTAAGTAGGGCTTGAAGACACGTCATCTAGCAGTGAATCCCCTGTCTAGTAAGTAGGGCTTGAAGACACGTCATCTAGCAGTGAAACCCATGTCTAGTAAGTAGGGCTTGAAGACACGTCATCTAGCAGGGAAACCCCTGTCTAGTAAGTAGGGCTTGAAGACACGTCATCTAGCAGTGAAACCCCTGTCTAGTAAGTAGGGCTTGAAGACACGTCATCTAGCAGTGAAACCTCTGTCTAGTAAGTAGGGCTTGAAGACACGTCATCTAGCAGTGAAACCCCTGTCTAGTAAGTAGGGCTTGAAGACACGTCATCTAGCAGTGATTCCCCTGTCTAGTAAGTAGGGCTTGAAGACACGTCATCTAGCAGTGAAACCCCTGTCTAGTAAGTCGGGCTTGAAGACACGTCATCTAGCAGGGAAACCCCTGTCTAGTAAGTAGGGCTTGAAGACACGTCATCTAGCAGGGAAACCCCTGTCTAGTAAGTAGGGCTTGAAGACACGTCATCTAGCAGGGAAACCCCTGTCTAGTAAGTAGGGCTTGAAGACACGTCATCTAGCAGTGAAACCCCTGTCTAGTAAGTAGGGCTTGAAGACACGTCATCTAGCAGGGAAACCCCTGTCTAGTAAGTAGGGCTTGAAGACACGTCATCTAGCAGGGAAACCCCTGTCTAGTAAGTAGGGCTTGAAGACACGTCATCTAGCAGTGAAACCCCTGTCTAGTAAGTCGGGCTTGAAGACACGTCATCTAGCAGGGAAACCCTTGTCTAGTATGTATGGCTTGAAGACACGTCATCTAGCAGGGAAACCCCTGTCTAGTAAGTAGGGCTTGAAGACACGTCATCTAGCAGGGAAACCCCTGTCTAGTAAGTAGGGCTTGAAGACACGTCATCTAGCAGTGAAACCCCTGTCTAGTAAGTAGGGCTTGAAGACACGTCATCTAGCAGGGAAACCCCTGTCTAGTAAGTAGGGCTTGAAGACACGTCATCTAGCAGGGAAACCCCTGTCTAGTAAGTAGGGCTTGAAGACACGTCATCTAGCAGGGAAACCCCTGTCTAGTAAGTAGGGCTTGAAGACACGTCATCTAGCAGGGAAACCCCTGTCTAGTAAGTAGGGCTTGAAGACACGTCATCTAGCAGGGAAACCCCTGTCTAGTAAGTAGGGCTTGAAGACACGTCATCTAGCAGTGAAACCCCTGTCTAGTAAGTAGGGCTTGAAGACACGTCATCTAGCAGGGAAACCCCTGTCTAGTAAGTAGGGCTTGAAGACACGTCATCTAGCAATGAAACCCCTGTCTAGTAAGTAGGGCTTGAAGACACATCATCTAGCAGGGAAACCCCTGTCTAGTAAGTAGGGCTTGAAGACACGTCATCTAGCATTGAAACCCCTGTCTAGTAAGTAGGGCTTGAAGACACGTCATCTAGCAGGGAAACCCCTGTCTAGTAAGTAGGGCTTGAAGACACGTCATCTAGCAGGGAAACCCCTGTCTAGTAAGTAGGGCTTGAAGACACGTCATCTAGCAGGGAAACCCCTGTCTAGTAAGTAGGGCTTGAAGACACGTCATCTAGCAGTGAAACCTCTGTCTAGTAAGTAGGGCTTGAAGACACGTCATCTAGCAGTGAAACCCCTGTCTAGTAAGTAGGGCTTGAAGACACGTCATCTAGCAGGGAAACCCCTGTCTAGTAAGTAGGGCTTGAAGACACGTCATCTAGCAGGGAAACCTCTGTCTAGTAAGTAGGGCTTGAAGACACGTCATCTAGCAGGGAAACCCCTGTCTAGTAAGTAGGCTTGAAGACACGTCATCTAGCAGTGAAACCCCTGTCTAGTAAGTAGGGCTTGAAGACAGACTTGTTTGTTCATCTGTAGCCGAACACTACATCTGATGTGGCTCTTGTAATCAGCAGCTCTACATTAACCAGTAATGAGCTTTCTGCTCTAGCCTCAAGAGCCCACCACACGTTTACCACACCTTAACCACACGTTAACCACAAGTTAACCTATATTTAAGGCTCTTATCAGATCTGAAATTTCCACAGAACTGCCCCATTCCAGGCAATTAAGCAAATGAGGCTTTAAAGCTAACATTCATGGAACAAGACTAGAGTATGCAGCAATAGAACAAAAGGCATGTGTCTGGGTCAGAGGTCAAGGAAATGAAACGTAACATTAACTGGGGTGTCATAGTCAATTAGTCTAGTTTACTGACTGTCTGTCATGGACCATTGGCTACTTTGTGGTATCTTACCACCGTTATGTTGAGCAATGCTTTCTAGTGGGTCCAGGGTCGTATGTTTATTTAGTGTCTGATTTGTTGTGTCCCATTTTGATGATGTAAATGTCTGTTTCCTATCCATGCCGTATGTAAGTTAACATGACCCACCACGTTATGTTAGATGTCAGGATTTCCTTGCAAGGTGATGGGCCTATTGCACTTCTCAACCATTCAGAAAGGCTAAAACCAATGTCCCTTCCATGTGCTGCGATGCAGGGTTGAGTTGATGACTGCTGTGTTGTCTGGTTTCACTTCCAACAGCTGAACTCTAAGGTTTATCCAAGGTCACACAAGATACATGTGTTGTGCAAGCTTGCCATTTCACCAACTAACATTCATAGTTGTTATTTAGCCTAGTTAAAGTCCCCACATAGAGTCTAAATTCACTTGCTTCTTCTTGGAATGTAGAAAGTCACTTTAAACTCTGAAGTTTTGAAATGTTGGACCGTATTTTTCTGAGCCAGTATTATTCTCTGGATGTTATGTTCTGTATTATTTCCCCTCTGAATCAGAACAAGATGAACACATGTTACTCACTTAGTTACTCACTTAGTTCCCAGCTGTAGTAGTTCTTTCTCTCTGTTTTAAATAACTTCTAGGTCAGGAATTCTATGAAGAAAGTGAGGCAGCTAAGGCAGCTAATGTTGACTTGCTGAGTGAGTTGAGATTGGCCCAGTTATTTTAAATCTTCCTCCTGAGTCCTCCAACCTGTCTTGTGATTACTGTGTCTATAGAAGAGGATAGAGGATACCCTGCTACTTCAGGCCCTGTCTCTGTCGTTCAGGACTCCTGCTCCCTCAGGCCCTGTCTCTGTCATTCAGGACTGCTGCTCCCTCAGGCCCTGTCTCTGTCGTTCAGGACTCCTGCTCCCTCAGGCCCTGTCTCTGTCGTTCAGGACTCCTGCTCCCTCAGGCCCTGTCTCTGTCGTTCAGGACTCCTTCTCCCTCAGGCCCTGTCTCTGTCGTTCAGGACTCCTGCTCCCTCAGGCCATGTCTCTGTTGTTCAGGACTCCTGCTCCCTCAGGCCCTGTCTCTGTCGTTCAGGACTCCTGCTCCCTCAGGCCATGTCTCTGTCATTCAGGACTGCTGCTCCCTCAGGCCCTGTCTCTGTCATTCAGGACTGCTGCTCCCTCAGGCCCTGTCTCTGTCGTTCAGGACTCCTGCTCCCTCAGGCCCTGTCTCTGTCGTTCAGAACTCCTGCTCTCTCAGGCCCTGTCTCTGTCGTTCAGAACTCCTGCTCTCTCAGGCCCTGTCTCTGTCGTTCAGAACTCCTGCTCTCTCAGGCCCTGTCTCTGTTGTTCAGGACTCCTGCTCCCTCAGGCCCTGTCTCTGTTGTTCAGGACTCCTGCTCCCTCAGGCCATGTCTCTGTCGTTCAGAACTCCTGCTCCCTCAGGCCCTGTCTCTGTCGTTCAGAACTCCTGCTCCCTCAGGCCCTGTCTCTGTTGTTCAGAACTCAATCAATCAATCAATCAAGTTTATTTTATATAGCCCTTCGTACATCAGCTAATATCTCGAAGTGCTGTACAGAAACCCAGCCTAAAACCCCAAACAGCTACAGCCCTGTCTCTGTCGTTCAGGACTCCTGTATGCGGTTGAGATGTGTCAACGTTGGTGATCTATCAGCATGCCAGATATGACTGCAGGCAGGGCCACAATCATGGGAACGTCAGCATTGCATTCTTCCTTCCACATTTAAAGTACTCAGTTTCATCCTGACAAGAGTGTGTAGGATTAAGGTTAAGTCTCAGATAATTAACCTAACTAGTCATTGTATATTTTGAATACATTTATATGCAGTTAAACGCTGTCTCGTACAATGTGAATTGGGTTGAACATTCTTAATTGTGTGCCTTTCCCTCGGGATCCCATTGTGGGTCTTAGCTGCTAGTGTCCTGCTCTAAGAGCACCATGCCACAGGCACCATGTGAACATGTAAGCTATGTAAAGAATGTGAAAAATATACATATTTTTCCTTTGATGGCTTAGGTCCTAGGAACATTGGGATATGTTTTGGCACTGTGATTCATTGCATCGGCGCTTGTGACCCTCCCTCTGTTTCTCTCCCCCTGAAACATTAACTGTAATCTCACTGATGTCGGCCTGGAACATTGAAGGTGACTGCAGGGCGATGGAGGTTCCATTTCCTCACCCGAGCTGCTAGTGATGCTCACGCTCACATTCTCAGGTTTCAGTCTACCTCTTATCCTGGACAGGCACGAGTGGCAGATTTGAAATGTGAATCTGGGAAAGCAATTTTGTTTTCAAACCACAGTCTGCTTCCCTCAGAGCATTATACCCAATGATGGAGTGAAGAGAGAGAGAGAGAATGACTTAGGCGGCTGTCTAAAGAGACAAGGGGGGGAGCGAGAGAGAGAGAGAAGGGGGGGAGCGAGAGAGAGAGAGAGAGAGAGAGAGAGAGAGAGAGAGAGATTAGCAGCAAGGGAAATAACCTTGAGCTCCCACAATAGGGCCAAATACAGCTATCATGCCCTAACGTGTCCATATACCCAGAACAATAGAAAACTAGTCTATGGTAGGATTTAGGTAATGGTAGGTTAGCCCCTTACAAATATGATACCACCCACTGTACCATTGAACTGGTAGCGTATGACTGAAGCCATAAAGTAAACATTATTGAATGGAGCTCCATCAACCATTGGATTCACTGGGGATGTTTGAAATGTGTTTTTCCCCAGATGACTGTGACTATTAGGCCTATTCAGTGTAGAAAAAGAAAGACACTGTAGTTCATTGATGTTGCAGGGCGGTGATGTCTAGTACAGCGGGTGACTGTGGAGCAGACTCATTTCCAACATCTAGGCAGAGGTGATATCTAGTACAGCGGGTGACTGTGGAGCAGACTCATTTCCAACATCTAGGCAGAGGTGATATCTAGTACAGCGGGTGACTGTGGAGCAGACTCATTTCCAACATCTAGGCAGAGGTGATATCTAGTACAGCGGGTGACTGTGGAGCAGACTCATTTCCAACATCTAGGCAGAGGTGATATCTAGTACAGCGGGTGACTGTGGAGCAGACTCATTTCCAACATCTAGGCAGAGGTGATATCTAGTACAGCGGGTGACTGTGGAGCAGACTCATTTCCAACATCTAGGCAGAGGTGATATCTAGTACAGCGGGTGACTGTGGAGCAGACTCATTTCCAACATCAAGGCAGAGGTGATATCTAGTACAGCGGGTGACTGTGGAGCAGACTCATTTCCAACATCTAGGCAGAGGTGATATCTAGTACAGCGGGTGACTGTGGAGCAGACTCATTTCCAACATCTAGGCAGAGGTGATATCTAGTACAGCGGGTGACTGTGGAGCAGACTCATTTCCAACGTCAAGGCAGAGGTGATATCTAGTACAGCGGGTGACTGTGGAGCAGACTCATTTCCAACATCAAGGCAGAGGTGATATCTAGTACAGCGGGTGACTGTGGAGCAGACTCATTTCCAACATCAAGGCAGAGGTGATATCTAGTACAGCGGGTGACTGTGGAGCAGACTCATTTCCAACATCAAGGCAGAGGTGATATCTAGTACAACGGGTGACTGTGGAGCAGACTCATTTCCAACATCTAGGCAGAGGTGCAGAACTGAGGAGGCAGTCACTTTGTTTCTCACCCCTCCCTGCCTCTACAGCACAGGGCAAGGTGATTAGTGTATGGCTTTGTCTCAAATTGCACCCTATCTTCTATATAGTGCACTACGTTTGACCAGGGTCCATAGGGCACTGTATAGGGAATAGGGTGCCATTTGGGACTCAACATCTGTTTGTCTCTATCTGATTACTACTGTAACCAAGCTTGTCATTTAACGCTTTATCTTCTGTTCTGTACACAATCTCTTCCTTATCACACACTTCAGTTGAGTTCACAGAACTACTTCAGTTGAGTTCACAGAACTACTTCAGTTGAGTTCACAGAACTACTTCAGTTGAGTTCACAGAACTGCTTCAGTTGAGTTCACAGAACTACTTCAGTTGAGTTCACAGAACTACTTCAGTTGAGTTCACAGAACTACTTCAGTTGAGTTCACATAACTGCTTTAGTTGAGTTCACAAACTGCTTCAGTTGAGTTCACAGAACTATTTCAGTTGAGTTCACAGAACTACTTCAGTTGAGTTCACAGAACTACTTCCGTTGAGTTCACAGAACTGCTTCAGTTGAGTTCACAGAACTACTTCAGTTGAGTTCACAGAACTACTTCCGTTGAGTTCACAGAACTGCTTCAGTTGAGTTCACAGAACTGCTTCAGTTGAGTTCACAGAAACTTCAGTTGAGTTCACAGAACTACTTCAGTTAAGTACACTATATATACAAAAGTATGCGGATTCGGCTATTTCAGCCACAACCGTTGCTGACAGGTGTATAAAATCGAGCACACAGCCATGCAGACTTCATAGACAAACATTGACAGCAGAATGGCCTTACTGAAGAGCTCAGTGACTATCAACGTGGCACCGTCATAGGATGCCACCTTTCCAACAAGTCAGTTCGTCAAATTTCTGCTCTGCTAGAGCTGCCCCGGTCAACTGTAAGTGCTGTTATTGTGAAGTGGAAACATTTAGGAGCAACAACGCCACAGCTGTGAAGTGGTAGGCCACACAAGCTCACAGAACGGGACCGCCGAGTGCTGAAGCGCGTAAAAATTGTCTGTCCTCGGTTGCAACACTCACAACGAGTTCCAAACTGCCTCTGGAAGCAACGTCAGCACAATAACTGTTCATCGGGAGCTTCATGAAATGGGTTTCCATGGCCAAGCAGCCGCACACAAGCCTAAGATCACCACGTGCAATGCCAAGCATCGCTAGAGTGGTGTGAAGCTCGCCGCCATTGGACTCTGGAGCAGTGGAAACGTGTTCTCTGGAGTGATGAATCACACTTCACCATCTGGCAGTCTGACAGGACAAATCTGGTTTTGGTGGATGCCTGGAGAACGCTACCTGCCCCAATGCATAGAGACAACTGTAAAGTTTGGTGGAGGAGGAATAATGGTCTGGGTCAGTTTTTCATGGTTCAGGCCCCCTTAGTTCCAATGAAGGGAAATCTTAACTCTACAGCATACAATGACATTCTAGACGATTCTGTGCTTCCAACTTTGTGGCAACAGTTTGGGGAAGGCCCTTTCCTGTTTCAGCATGACAATGCCTCCGTGCACAAAGCGAGGTCCATACAGAAATGGTTTGTCGAAATCGGTGTGGAAGAACTTGACTGGTCTGCACAGAACTTGACTGCCCTGACCTCAACCCCATAGAACACCTTTGGGATGAATTGGAACGCCGACTGTGAGCCAGGCCTAATCGCCCTACATCAGTGCCCGACCTCACTAATGCTATTGTGGCTGAATGGAAGCAAGTCCCCACAGCAATGTTCCAACATCCAGTGGGAAGCCTTCCCAGAAGAGTGGAGGCTGGTATTGCAGGTGTCCACATACTTTTGGTCATGAAGTGTACTTCAGCCGAGGGGCTCCCGTATATCTTATCTCTACTTACTTAACTATGCCGGCTTCCTCGACGGACATATTATTGTAATCTGATTGATGTGTTGTCCTGAAGTGACTAGACGCAGCACAGGTCAGTCTAGTGAAGTTTAAGTGTATCCAAAAATAGCCCGTTTTTTTTAGGACTCGTTAGGCTATTTGAATCGTTGCGCTATCTGACGTAAGACAACGTCTTAGTTAGTGGTCTTCAGAGCCTTTGTGAGTCATGCTTTTCACCCAGTCAAACGCAGACTGGAAGCTTGAAGTTATGTTTATGTCATGCTTCATTCTGGCATGGCGTTCTTGAGCCTGTTACAGATGTCCCTCAGTGTTTTGACCAGAAGCTTTTTCTCAGAAACATGCCATATCAAGGAGATGTCTACAGGATAGCCAAATAGGGCTAAACAAAGATGGTGGACGTATGGCGCTGCTTAAATACATTTAAGAGGAGGCTCAGGATGCCTCAAAAATGACCTATAGTGCACTACTTTTGACCACATCCCAATGGGCTCTGGTCCAAAATAGTGCACTATATAGGGAATAGGTTGCTACTTGGGACTCAGCCCCAGGCCCGAGGTCTGTGATCTCTTCGGTTTGTCTCCTGTCTCCTACTGGACATGGGTGTCAAAGCCCCCAGCTACCAGGAAGTGCTGATTGCTTGTGAACATTGATGTCTTTGTGTGAGTGGAGCAGAGCTGGAGGGAAGTAAGGCGATATCTAATGCTGTTTAGAGTAAGTTGGGCTGTGTCCCAAATGGCACAAAATCGGGTTTGTTTTCGAATTCTTTGTGGATCTGTGTAATCTGAGGGAAATATGTGTCTCTAATATGGTCTTACATTGGGCAGGAGGTTAGCAAGTGTAGCTTAGTTTCCACCTCATTTTGTGGGCAGTGTGCACATACCCTGTCTTCTCTTGAGAGCCAGGTATGCCTACGGCGGCCTTTCTCAATAGCAAGGCTATGCTCACTGAGTCTGTACATTTTGGGTCAGTCACTGTGGTCAGGTATTCTGACACTGTGTACTCTCTGTTTAGGGCCAAGTAGCATTCTAGTTTGCTGTTTTTTTTTGTTAATTCTTTCCAATATGTCAAGTAATTATATTTTTGTTTTCTCATGATTTGGTTGGGTCTAATTGTGTTGCTGTCCATGGGCTCTGTGGGGTCTGTTTGTGTTTGTGAACAGAGCCCCAGGACCAGCTTGCTTAGGGGACTCTTCTCCAGGTTCATCTCTCTGTAGGTGATGGCTTTGTTATGGAAGGTTTGGGAATCGCTTCCTTTTAGGTGGTTGTTGAATTTAATGGCTCTTTTCTGGATTTTGATAATTAGCGGGTATCTGCCTAATTCTGTTCTGCATGCATTATTTGGTGTTCTACGTTGTACATGGAGGATATTTTTGCAGAATTCTGCATGCAGAGTCTCAATTTGGTGTTTGTCCCATTTTGTGAATTCTTGATTGGTGAGCGGACCCCAGACCTCACAACCATAAAGGGCAATGGGTTCTATAACTGATTCAAGTATTTGTAGCCAGATTTTAATTGGTATGTCGAATTTTATGTTCCTTTTGATGGCATAGAAGGCCCTTCTTGCCTTGTCTCTCAGATCGTTCACAGCTTTGTGGAAGTTACCTGTGGCGCTGATGTTTAGGTCGAGATATGTATAGTTTTTTGTGTGCTCTAGGGCAACGGTGTCTAGATGGAATTTGTATTTGTGGTCCTGGCGACTGGACCTTTTTAAGAACACCATTATTTTTGTCTTACTGAGATTTACTGTCAGGGCCCAGGTCTGACAGAATCTGTGCAGATGATCTAGGTGCTGCTGTAGGCCCTCCTTGGTTGGTGACAGAAGCACCAGATCATCAGCAAACAGTAGACGTTTGACTTCAGATTCTATTAGGATGAGGCCAGGTGCTGCAGAATGTTCTAGTGCCCTCACCAATTTGTTGACATATATGTTGAAGAGGGTGGGGCTTAAACTGCATCCCTGTCTCACCCCACGGCCCTGTCTCACCCCACGGCCCTGTCTCACCCCACGGCCCTGTCTCACCCCACGGCCCTGTCTCACCCCACGGCCCTGTCTCACCCCACGGCCCTGTCTCACCCCACGGCCCTGTCTCACCCCACATCCCTGTCTCACCCCACGGCCCTGTCTCACCCCACGGCCCTGTCTCACCCCACGGCCCTGTCTCACCCCCCGGCCCTGTCTCACCCCACGGCCCTGTCTCACCCCACGGCCCTGTCTCACCCCACGGCCCTGTCTCACCCCACGGCCCTGTCTCACCCCCCAGCCCTGTGGTAAGAGTGTTTTTTTGCCCATTTTAACCACATACTTGTTGTTTGTCTACATGGATTTTATAATGTCGTATGTTTTTCCCCCAACACCACTTTCCATCAATTTATATAGCAGACCCTCATGCCAAATGGAGTCAAAGGCTTTTTTCACTGAGGAAATGTATGAGTCTGCTGTTAATGATAATGCAGAGGATTTTCCCAAGGTTGCTGTTGACCATTTCTCATGGAAGTTATTGGGGTGAAATTTATCTCCACTTCTGTGGATTGGGGTGATCAGTCCTTGATTCCAAATATTGGGGAAGATGCCAGAGCTAAGGATGATGTTAAAGAGTTTAAGTATAACCAATTGGAATTTGTTGTCTGTATATTTGATAATTTCATTGAGGACACCATCAACACCACAGGCCTTTTTGGGTTGGAGGGTTTGTATTTTGTCCTGTAGTTCATTCAAGGTAATTGGAGAATCCAGTGGGTTCTGGTAGTCTTTAATAGTTGATTCTAAGATTTGTATTTGATCATGTATATGTTTTTGCTGTTTGTTTTTTTGTTATAGAGCCAAAAAGTTTGGAGAAGTGGTTTACACATACAACTCCATTTTGGATAGATAATTCTTTGTGTTGTTGTTTGTTTAGTGTTTTCCAATTTTCCCAGAAGTGGTTAGAGTCTATGGATTCTTCAGTTACATTGAGCTGATTTCTGATGTGCGGTTCCTTCTTTTTCTGTAGAGTATTTCTGTATTGTTTTAGAGATTCACAATCTCTCTCTCTCTCTCTCTCTCTCCCTCTCTCTCTGTCACACAGGACCTGGTGCCATCACCGTCACACTCTCCTAACAATCTCTCTCTCTGTCACAATGAGGGCCTGTTGTCCAGTGGCTTCCCTCAGGAATGCATCCCTTTGTCTTTCCATGTGTGTCCCTTTCCTCTCCCTCTTTGACTGCTAGTATGTGCCAATAATCCACCTTTCCCCTGTCTCTCCCTCTCTGATACTGCCAATAATCCACCTTTCCCCTGTCTCTCCCTCTCCGATAGTGCCAATAATCCACCTTTCCCCTGTCTCTCCCTCTCTGATAGTACCAATAATCCACCTTTCCCATGTCTCTCCCTCTCTGCTAGTACCAATAATCCACCTTTCCCCTGCCTCTCTCTCTCTGATAGTACCAATAATCCACCTTTCCCCTGTCTCTCCCTCTCTGATAGTACCAATAATCCACCTTTCCCCTGTCTCTCCCTCTCTGATAGTACCAATAATCCACCTTTCCCCTGTCTCTCCCTCTCTGATAGTACCAATAATCCACCTTTCCCCTGTCTCTCCCTCTCTGATGGTGCCAATAATCCACCTTTCCCCTGTCTCTCCCTCTCTGATGGTGCCAATAATCCACCTTTCCCCTGCCTCTCCCTCTCTGATAGTACCAATAATCCACCTTTCCCCTGCCTCTCCCTCTCTGATAGTACCAATAATCCACCTTTCCCCTGCCTCTCCCTCTCTGATAGTACCAATAATCCACCTTTCCCCTGCCTCTCCCTCTCTGATAGTACCAATAATCCACCTTTCCCCTGTCTCTCCCTCTCTGATAGTGCCAATAATCCACCTTTCCCCTGCCTCTCCCTCTCTGCTAGTACCAATAATCCACCTTTCCCATGTTTCTCCCTCTCTGATAGTACCAATAATCCACCTTTCCCCTGTCTCCCCCTCTCTGATAGTACCAATAATCCACCTTTCCCCTGCCTCTCCCTCTCTGATAGTACCAATAATCCACCTTTCCCCTGCCTCTCTCTCTCTGATAGTACCAATAATCCACCTTTCCCCTGTCTCTCCCTCTCTGCTAGTACCAATAATCCACCTTTCCCCTGTCTCTCCCTCTCTGATAGTACCAATAATCCACCTTTCCCCTGTTTCTCCCTCTCTGATAGTACCAATAATCCACCTTTCCCCTGTCTCTCCCTCTCTGATAGTACCAATAATCCACCTTTCCCCTGTCTCTCCCTCTCTGATAGTACCAATAATCCACCTTTCCCCTGTTTCTCCCTCTCTGATAGTACCAATAATCCACCTTTCCCCTGTCTCTCCCTCTCTGATAGTACCAATAATCCACCTTTCCCCTGTCTCTCCCTCTCTGATAGTACCAATAATCCACCTTTCCCCTGTCTCTCCCTCTCTGATAGTACCAATAATCCACCTTTCCCCTGTTTCTCCCTCTCTGATAGTACCAATAATCCACCTTTCCCCTGTTTCTCCCTCTCTGATAGTACCAATAATCCACCTTTCCCCTGTCTCTCCCTCTCTGATAGTACCAATAATCCACCTTTCCCCTGTCTCTCCCTCTCTGATAGTACCAATAATCCACCTTTCCCCTGTCTCTCCCTCTCTGCTAGTACCAATAATCCACCTTTCCCATGTCTCTCCCTCTCTGCAAGTACCAATAATCCACCTTTCCCCTGTCTCTCCCTCTCTGATAGTACCAATAATCCACCTTTCCCCTGTCTCTCCCTCTCTGATAGTACCAATAATCCACCTTTCCCCTGTCTCTCCCTCTCTGATAGTACCAATAATCCACCTTTCCCCTGCCTCTCTCTCTCTGATAGTACCAATAATCCACCTTTCCCCTGCCTCTCCCTCTCTGATAGTACTAATAATCCACCTTTCCCCTGCCTCTCCCTCTCTGATAGTACCAATAATCCACCTTTCCCCTACCTCTCCCTCTCTGATAGTACCAATAATCCACCTTTCCCCTGCCTCTCTCTCTCTGATAGTACCAATAATCCACCTTTCCCCTGCCTCTCCCTCTCTGATAGTACCAATAATCCACCTTTCCCCTGCCTCTCCCTCTCTGATAGTACCAATAATCCACTTTTCCCCTGTCTCTCCCTCTCTGATAGTACCAATAATCCACCTTTCCCCTGTTTCTCCCTCTCTGATAGTACCAATAATCCACCTTTCCCCTGCCTCTCCCTCTCTGATAGTACCAATAATCCACCTTTCCCCTGCCTCTCCCTCTCTGATAGTACCAATAATCCACCTTTCCCCTGTCTCTCCCTCTCTGATAGTACCAATAATCCACTTTTCCCCTGCCTCTCCCTCTCTGATAGTACCAATAATCCACCTTTCCCCTGCCTCTCCCTCTCTGATAGTACCAATAATCCACCTTTCCCCTGCCTCTCCCTCTCTGATAGTACCAATAATCCACCTTTCCCCTGCCTCTCCCTCTCTGATAGTACCAATAATCCACCTTTCCCCTGTCTCTCCCTCTCTGATAGTACCAATAATCCACCTTTCCCCTGTCTCTCCCTCTCTGATAGTACCAATAATCCACCTTTCCCCTGTCTCTCCCTCTCTGATAGTACCAATAATCCACCTTTCCCCTGCCTCTCCCTCTCTGATAGTACCAATAATCCACCTTTCCCCTGCCTCTCCCTCTCTGATAGTACCAATAATCCACCTTTCCCCTGCCTCTCTCTCTGATAGTACCAATAATCCACCTTTCCCCTGCCTCTCCCTCTCTGATAGTACCAATAATCCACCTTTCCCCTGCCTCTCCCTCTCTGATAGTACCAATAATCCACCTTTCCCCTGTCTCTCCCTCTCTGATAGTACCAATAATCCACCTTTCCATTCTGTCAGATATTGTTTGACTCTGAGTTTTGACTCTGTCTCTGCTACATGCAGATAGTCACCCATCAGTTCAGTCTTGTGTTCCTCCTATTGCGGAAGGCCTTGTGTGTTCCTGATAAAACCCTTCAATTCCCTGGAGGTCCCAGAGCCTTGTTTGTACTGGAGGTGGGTCCGTGTTTACGTCTTGGCCTCGTAATCAGAGAAGAGAAGGAGGTTCCTAGTCACAACTCCACTATACTGTAGCTGACAGTGTAGAGACTCATTAGGACTTTCTCTTTTTACTTTTTCTCCATTTCTCTTTCCCCCACCCATCTCTCTCTCTCTCTCTCTCTCTCTCTCTCTCTCTCTCTCTCTCTCTCTCTCTCTCTCTCTCTCACTCTCTCTCTCACTCTCTCTCTGTCTCTCTCTCTCTCTCTCTGTCTCTCTCTCTCTCTCTCTCTCTCTCTCTCTCTATCTCAATTCAATTCAATTCAATTCAATTGACTTTATTGACATGGCAAGTTCATTATTACTTACATTGTCAAAGTATACATATCGAAAAATCTAAATCAAATATATATGTATATATATACAAAATATATATATATTTATATATAAATAAATGGTGGGACCAACAGCAATAATAGTAGTAGTGTACATGGGATCACCATTAACAACAACTACAACAACAATATTAATCAGAACAACAATACATTAAATCAATGGTAGTAGACCAGTGTCAATATGATTTGAGAAGACATATGACCTGGTATGAAAGACAAAACAAAACTAAGCTAAATGGGAAATATTATCAACATTACTTTGCATGTTTCACTGGCTGTCCCTCAGGTTGTGGCAGGAGGACACATATTTGGCTGCCAAAACTGCACATTTTGGCTTTTCACCCAATAAATATTTGATTTTTTCTTCATCTTTTATAGTTTCAAATTCTTTGTATTGAGTTATAATTTTGGGAAAGAAATATGCTCTTCGGTCTGAGTATTTGTCACAGTGTAGTAGGAAATGCACCTCTGTCTCTACCTCTCCCCTGGAGCAGAGTGAGCTCTCTCTCTCTCTCTCTGTCTCTCTGTCTCTCTCTCTCTGTGTCTCTCTCTCTGTGTCCCCCTCAGGATTCTAGTGATGTCAAGCCTGTCTGTCTCTCTCTCTCTGTGTGTGTGTCTCTCTCTCTCTCTCTCTCTCTCTGTCTCTCTCTCTCTGTGTCTCTCTCTTTCTCTGTCTCTCTCTCTCTGTGTCTCTCTCTCTCTGTCACTCTCTCTCTGTGTCTCTCTCTCTCTAACTCTCTCTGTCTCTCTCTCTCTGTGTCTCTCTGTCTCTATCTCTCTGTCTCTCTCTCTCTCTCTCTTTCTCTCTGTGTCTCTCTCTCTCTCTCTCTCTCTCTCTGTCTCTCTCTCTGTGTCTCTCTCTCTCTCTCTTTCTCTGTCTCTCTCTCTCTGTGTCTCTCTCTCTGTGTCACTCTCTCTGTGTCTCTCTCTCTCTAACTCTCTCTGTCTCTCTCTCTCTGTGTCTCTCTCTCTGTGTCTCTCTCTCTGTGTCTCTCTCTCTCTCTCTCTCTCTCTCTGTCTCTCTCTCTCTCTCTCCCCCCCTCAGGATTCCAGTGATGTCAAGCCTGACTCTCTTTTACGTCATCTGTGATTATACTTCCTGAAGACAGACTTTTATAAAACCATTTCATCAGCATATTTGTTTCAGTGTGTTGTCATAACGACATTGGTTTTCCCACTTAGATGATTCTCATAATTGAATTGGAGCTTTTGACGTTTTCTTTGTTTTATGTAGTGTTTAGGTTCATTTTAGTACGGTGTTGAAATGGACTGTTTGGAAATAGCATTGTGGTTGTTCTATTACCCTCAGCCTTATTGGGTCTGAATGGAGCCAGACACAAACAGTGCAACCCAGGTTCACGTTGTCTCTGTCTGAGAAGATACTGGAGGACACTTGGATGGTACTAAATGTGTGCTATTCAGATTGATTTCCATTGCCTAAGCAAAGTAAGCATGGCACATAAAGTGCACATTTTTGCCCATTGAAGTAATGACCATTAAATATAGGATTCCTCCCAAATGGCACCCTTCTCCCTATATAGCACAGGGCTCTGGTCAAAAGTAGTGCACTGCACTATATAGTGAATAGGATACTATTTGGGATGCAGGCATAACTGACTTGTGTAGTGTCTCTATGGATGGCCCATCCCAAAGCTATATATTTACTAGACTAAATGTATGGTTCTGGTCTGGCCCACCCTGTGTTTCTAATCTATTCATCTGATTCGTCCAACAGTCAGGGGGGCGTGGTCTGGCAGTAATAGTGGACAGGGAGGGTCAGAGGGGGGCGTGATCTGGCAGTAATAGTGGACAGGGGGGTTCAGAGGGGGGCGTGGTCTGGCAGTAATAGTGGACAGGGAGGGTCAGAGAGGGGCGTGGTCTGGCAGTAATAGCGGACAGGGAGGGTCAGAGAGGGGCGTGGTCTGGCAGTAATAGTGGACAGGGAGGGTCAGAGAGGGGCGTGGTCTGGCAGTAATAGTGGACAGGGAGGGTCAGAGAGGGGCGTGGTCTGGCAGTAATAGTGGACAGGGAGGGTCAGAGAGGGGCGTGGTCTGGCAGTAATAGAGGACAGGGAGGGTCAGAGAGGGGCGTGGTCTGGCAGTAATAGTGGACAGGGAGGGTCAGAGAGGGGCGTGGACTGGCAGTAATAGTGGACAGGGAGGGTCAGAGAGGGGCGTGGTCTGGCAGTAATAGTGGACAGGGAGGGTCAGAGAGGGGCGTGGTCTGGCAGTAATAGTGGACAGGGAGGGTCAGAGAGGGGCGTGGTCTGGCAGGAATAGTGGACAGGGAGGGTCAGAGAGGGGCGTGGTCTGGCAGTAATAGAGGACAGGGAGGGTCAGAGAGGGGCGTGGTCTGGCAGTAATAGTGGACAGGGAGGGTCAGAGAGGGGCGTGGTCTGGCAGTAATAGTGGACAGGGAGGGTCAGAGAGGGGCGTGGTCTGGCAGTAATAGAGGACAGGGAGGGTCAGAGAGGGGTGTGGTCTGGCAGTAATAGAGGACAGGGAGGGTCAGAGATGGGCGTGGTCTGGCAGTAATAGAGGACAGGGAGGGTCAGAGATGGGCGTGGTCTGGCAGTAATAGAGGACAGGGAGGGTCAGAGAGGGGTGTGGTCTGGCAGTAATAGTGGACAGGGAGGGTCAGAGAGGGGTGTGGTCTGGCAGTAATAGGGGACAGGGAGGGTCAGAGAGGGGCGTGGTCTGGCAGTAATAGTGGACAGGGAGGGTCAGAGAGGGGCGTGGTCTGGCAGTAAGGGTGGACAGGGAGGGTCAGAGAGGGGCGTGGTCTGGCAGTAATAGTGGACAGGGAGGGTCAGAGAGGGGCGTGGCCTGGCAGTAATAGTGGACAGGGAGGGTCAGAGAGGGGCGTGGTCTGGCAGTAATAGTGGACAGGGAGGGTCAGAGAGGGGCGTGGTCTGGCAGTAATAGTGGACAGGGAGGGTCAGAGAGGGGCGTGGTCTGGCAGTAAACATTGTCACTCCATTGCCATGGGGAGGGAACAGTGTTATAATTAACAGATTGATGATCTAACCTCCAAGGACAGAAATGGAGTTGGTAAAAGCACAAACAGGCTAGCTTTTATTTTATTACATTTTATTTAACCGTTATTTAACTAGGCAAGTCAGTTAAGAACAAATTCTTATTTACAATGACGGCCTACCAAAAGGCTTCCTGTGGGGATGGGGGCTGGGATTAAAAATAATAAAAAATATATAAATATATATATATATAAATATAGGACAAAACACACATCATGACAAGAGAGACAACACAAAGTGCAAGAAGGTAGAGACAACAACACATCACACAAAGCAGCCACAACTGTCAGTAAGAGTGTCCATGATTGAGTCTTTGAATGAAGAGATTGAGATAAAACTGTCCAGTTCGACTGTTTGTTGCAGCTCGTTCCAGTCGCTAGCTGCAGCGAACTGAAAAGACGAGCGACCCAGGGATGTGTGTGCTTTGGGGACCTTTAACAGAATGTGACTGGCAGAACGGGTGTTGTATGTGGAGGATGAGGGCTGCAGTAGATATCTCAGACAGGGGGGAGTGAGGCCTAAGAGGGTTTTATAAATAAGCATCAACCAGTGGGTCTTGCGACGGGTACAGAGATGAGCAGTTTACAGAGGAGTATAGAGCGTGGTGATGTGGCCTGTAAGGAGCATTGGTGGCTAATCTGATGGCCAAATGGTAAAGAACATCTAGCCGCTCGAGAGCACCCTCACCTGCCGACCTATAAATTACGTCTCCATAATCTAGCATGGGTAGGGTGGTCATCTGAATCAGGGTTAGTTTGGCAGCTGGGGTGAAAGAGGAGCGATTACGATAGAGGAAACCAAGTCTAGATTTAACTTTAGCCTGCAGCTTTGATATGTGCTGAGAGAAGGACAGTGTACCGTCTAGTCATACTCCCAAGTACTTGTATGAGGTGACTACCTCAAGCTCTAAACCCTCAGATGTAGTAATCACACCTGTGGGGAGAGGGGCATTCTTCTTACCAAACCACATGACCTTTGTTTTGGAGGTGTTCAGAACAAGGTTAAGGGTAGAGAAAGCTTGTTGGACACTAACAAAGCTTTGTTGTAGAGCATTTAACACAAAATCCAGGGATGGGCCAGCTGAGTATAAGACTGTATCATCTGTATATAAATGGATGAGCTTCCTACTGCCTGAGCTATGTTGTTGATGTAAATTGAGGAGAGTGTGGGGCCTAGGATCGAGCCTTGGGGTACTCCCTTGGTGACAGGCAGTGGCTGAGACAGCAGATGTTCTGCCTTTATACACTGCACATCTTTGAGCGAGGTAGTTAGCAAACCAGGCCAAAGACCCCTCAGAGACACCAATACTCCTTAGCCGGCCCACAAGAATGGAATGGTCTACCGTATCAAAAGCTTTGGCCAAGTCAATAAAAATATCAGCACAACATTGCTTAGAATCAAGGGCAATGGTGACATCATTGAGGACCTTTAAGGTTGCAGTGACACATCCACAACCTGATCGGAAACCAGATTGCATACCAGAGAGAATACTATAGACATCAAGAATGTTTTTCCAACGCTTTTGATAAACAGGGCAAAATAGAAATAGGCCTATAACAGTTAGGATCAGTTTGATCTCCCCCTTTAAATAAAGGAGGAACCGTGGCTGCCTTCCAAGCAATGGGAACCTCCCCAGAGAGGAGAGACAGGTTAAAAAGGTCGCAGATAGGCTTGACGATGATAGGGGCAGATCATAGCTGTCTGTCTGTTGCTTGTTTTGTTTATGCTGACTCAACGTTGCTAATGTTGGTGTTAGACGTTGTTTATTGTGGTAACCTGCTGGTGTAACAGGCCTGTGTAGTTGTAGGGGCCTAATGTGAAGTGTTCACTGCTCAGGGTGCTGCTGTTTGTTAGGCCTGCTGTGGGATCCTGTGTTGTTTGGCTTTTCTATTGGAACTTTGACTCATAGCTCCGATCTCCTTGTCTGGGTTCTATGTTTATCGGTTGCCTGGCGACAGCTTCAGCAGCCAGGATACAGCAGAGTTCTGTAATTATGAGAACCAAGTCAGGAGCCTAACCGACCCAACACCATATAAAACAGTAAAATGCCAGAGAGAGACACCCTCGTCTCTTTTCTGCCCTTTTCAGCTTTTTCACAGAGGGCCAATTTTAAACATGAACTATGACTGTGCAGAGAAATAGCCCTCCTGAGCTTATTTTGGTCACATCCTAAGTGACGCCGCATTCCCCACATAGAACTCTAGGGCCCTGGTCAAAAGTAGTGCACTATACAGGGAATAGGGTTCCGTTTTGGGACGCAGACTTTGTTTTGGGCAGGATTCTACCTGCAGGATTGGTTATGAATCACAGTTGCATACCTCCAAAACACCTAATTCCCCCCTGACTCCCCTGAGGTTGACATCTCTACGGTGACTCACCTCCAAAACACCTCATTCCCCCCTGACTCCCCTGAGGTTGACATCTCTACGGTGACTCACCTCCAAAACACCTTATTCCCCCCTGACTCCCCTGAGGTTGACATCACTACGGTGACTCACCTCTAAAACACCTCATTCTCCCCTGACTCCCCTGAGGTTGACATCTCTCCCGAGACTCACCTCCAAAACACCTCATTCCCCCCTGACTCCCCTGAGGTTGACATCTCTACGGTGACTCACCTCCAAAACACCTCATTCTCCCCTGACTCCCCTGAGGTTGACATCTTTACGGTGACTCACCTCCAAAACACCTCATTCCCCCCTGACTCCCCTGAAGTCTACATCTCTACGGTGACTCACCTCCAAAACACCTCATTCCCCCCTGACTCCCCTGAGGTTGACATCTCTACGGTGACTCACCTCCAAAACCCCTCATTCCCCCCTGACTCCCCTGAGGTTGACATCTCTACGGTGACTCACCTCCAAAACACCTCATTCTCCCCTGACTCCCCTGAGGTTGACATCTTTACGGTGACTCACCTCCAAAACACCTCATTCCCCCCTGACTCCCCTGAAGTCTACATCTCTACGGTGACTCACCTCCAAAACCCCTCATTCCCCCCTGACTCCCCTGAGGTTGACATCTCTACGGTGACTCACCTCCAAAACACCTCATTCCCCCCTGACTCCCCTGAGGTTGACATCTCTACGGTGACTCACCTCCAAAACACCTCATTCCCCCCTGACTCCCCTGAGGTTGACATCACTACGGTGACTCACCTCCAAAACACCTCATTCCCCCCTGACTCCCCTGAGGTTGACATCTCTACGGTGACTCACCTCCAAAACCCCTCATTCCCCCCCGACTCCCCTGAGGTTGACATCACTACGGTGACTCACCTCCAAAACCCCTCATTCCCCCCTGACTCCCCTGAGGTTGACATCACTACGGTGACTCACCTCCAAAACACCTCATTCTCCCCTGACTCCCCTGAGGTTGACATCTCTACGGTGACTCACCTCCAAAACCCCTCATTCCCCCCTGACTCCCCTGAGGTTGATATCTCTACGGTGACTCACCTCCAAAACACCTCATTCTCCCCTGACTCCCCTGAGGTTGACATCTCTACGGTGACTCACCTCCAAAACACCTCATTCCCCCCTGACTCCCCTGAGGTTGACATCTCTACGGAGACTCACCTCCAAAACACCTCATTCCCCCCTGACTCCCCTGAGGTTGACATCTCTACGGTGACTCACCTCCAAAACACCTCATTCTCCCCTGACTCCCCTGAGGTTGACATCTCTACGGTGACTCACCTCCAAAACACCTCATTCCCCCCTGACTCCCCTGAGGTTGACATCACTACGGTGACTCACCTCCAAAACACCTCATTCCCCCCTGACTCCCCTGAGGTTGACATCTCTACGGTGACTCACCTCCAAAACACCTCATTCCCCCCTGACTCCCCTGAGGTTGACATCTCTACGGTGACTCACCTCCAAAACACCTCATTCCCCCCTGACTCCCCTGAGGTTGACATCTCTACGGTGACTCACCTCCAAAACACCTCATTCTCCCCTGACTCCCCTGAGGTTGACATCTCTACGGTGACTCACCTCCAAAACACCTCATTCCCCCCTGACTCCCCTGAGGTTGACATCTCTACGGTGACTCACCTCCAAAACACCTCATTCTCCCCTGACTCCCCTGAGGTTGACATCTCTATGGAGACTCACCTCCAAAACACCTCATTCTCCCCTGACTCCCCTGAGATCAGATTAGTGATATTTGTTTGTCAGTCCGGTTGGGTTCCTTTGGCTGTATTTGTGTTTATTAGGATCCTCATTAGCTGTTGCCAAGACAGCAGCTACTCTGCCTGGGGTCCAAACACATTAAGGCACCTACATTACATCTAAAACAAAATATTAAACACTACATCATAACATGGAATACACTGTAATGGACTTATAGGACTGAGACAACTAGAGAGAGTGTGACTAACTTGCACAGCACTAACACACACACACACACACACACACACACACACACACACACACACACACACACACAGACACACAGACACACAGACACACACACAGACACAGACACAGCACTACCACAAGGTGACCTATGGCTTGAGTGGGTGGGGAGCACTGAGCTCTGTTCTGAACACTCTGGAAGACCATCTGAAATATCAGCTTGAAACAAAAGAGGACAGACATCTGCAACCCAACACTAAGGCTACACACACACACACACACACACACACACACACACACACACACACACACACACACACACACACACACACACACACACACACCGCTCCTAATTGGTGGTGTAGAATCAGAGAATTAGAGCCATTTTGACAGCCAAGCAGAGGGGAAAATGTGTGCGTGTGAGTGTGTGTGAGTGTGTGTGTGTGTGTGTGTGTGTGGTTGACAGGAGGTTAAAGGGGGTTGGAGGCATAGTAAATCTGGGGGTAGGGTATTTGTGGATAATAATCGGCTACAGATTGGGATGGGCATTACTACATTTGGGGGAAGGGCACACACACTGGGGGAGGGCTATGCCAGCTCTGGATGTGGTGTGCCAGGCCACAGTAACTCTCTGCCCATGGCGTGCTGCTTTCAGTTACAGATGTATATCGTTTGTGTGTAACTCTACGTGGGGGGGGGGGGGGGGGGGGGGGGGGGGGGGGGGGGGGGGGGGGGGGGGGGGGCTGTGGAAATAAATGTACCAGGATTATGTCATAAAGCTGTAGAACACCAGAGAGAGTCTGAGCCTCCCAGAGCTCTGTCATAAAGCTGTAGAACACCAGAGACAGTCTGAGCCTCCCAGAGCTCTGTCATAAAGCTGTAGAACACCAGAGACAGGCTGAGCCTCCCAGAGCTCTGTCATAAAGCTGTAGAACACCAGAGACAGTCTGAGCCTCCCAGAGCTCTGTCATAAAGCTGTAGAACACCAGAGACAGGCTGAGCCTCCCAGAGCTCTGTCATAAAGCAGTAGAACACCAGAGACAGTCTGAGCCTCCCAGAGCTCTGTCATAAAGCTGTAGAACACCAGAGAGAGTCTGAGCCTCCCAGAGCTCTGTCATAAAGCAGTAGAACACCAGAGAGAGTCTGAGCCTCCCAGAGCTCTGTCATAAAGCAGTAGAACACCAGAGACAGTCTGAGCCTCCCAGAGCTCTGTCATAAAGCTGTAGAACACCAGAGACAGTCTGAGCCTCCCAGAGCTCTGTCATAAAGCTGTAGAACACCAGAGACAGGCTGAGCCTCCCAGAGCTCTGTCATAAAGCAGTAGAACACCAGAGACAGTCTGAGCCTCCCAGAGCTCTGTCATAAAGCAGTAGAACACCAGAGACAGTCTGAGCCTCCCAGAGCTCTGTCATAAAGCTGTAGAACACCAGAGACAGTCTGAGCCTCCCAGAGCTCTGTCATAAAGCTGTAGAACACCAGAGACAGTCTGAGCCTCCCAGAGCTCTGTCATAAAGCTGTAGAACACCAGAGAGAGTCTGAGCCTCCCAGAGCTCTGTCATAAAGTTGTAGAACACCAGAGACAGTCTGAGCATTGCAACATGGTACTGCTGAATTTGAAACCAGGACACAAAGGATGCATTCCCAATGGCTCCCTATTCCCTACATTCCCTTCTTGGTCCTGGTCTAAAGTAGTACACTGCACTACAACAGGTGATAGAAAAGGAGATGTGGAGACACACCATGGGTGTTATTTCATTTGATTTAAATGGATCATATAGTTGATTAAATCCAGAAGTTATTACTTTGTCACCATTTAGACTGTAGTCAGGTTCTGGCAGCTGGTCAAAGACAAATCATGTCTGCTGACAATCTGTCAGATTGGGAAAAGTGAATGTGTGTTTCTATGTCCCTTTCTCTCTCTCTCTCTCTCTCTCTCTCTCTCTCTCTCTCTCTCTCTCTCTCTCTCTCTCTCTCTCTCTCTCTCTCCCTCTCCCTCTCTCTTTCTGTCTCCCTCTTTCTTTCTTTCTTTCTTTCTTTCTTTCTTTCTTTCTTTCTCTCTCTCTCTCTCTCTCTCTCTCTCTCTCTCTCTCTCTCTCTCTTTCTGCCTGTCTGTCTCTCTCTCTCTTTCTCTGTCTCTCTCTCCCTCTCTCTCTCTTTCTGTCTCTCTCCCTCTCTCCCTCTCTTTCTGTCTCTCTCCCTATCTCTCTCTCTCTCTCTCTCTCTCTCTCTCTCTCTCTCTCTCTCTCTCTCTCTCTCTGTCTCTCTCTCTCTCTCTCTTTGGGCAGGTGGGCCACTCAGTGATCATTTAATCTGGGCCATTGTCTGCAGGGGCATAAATCAGAGTAGAGCTCTGTTTGCCATAATAACCCACTGGCCTTAATCCTAAACACATAACCACAGGGGACCTTTTCTCATCCTCTCCTCCTCCTCTCCTCTCCTCTCCTGTCCTCTCTTCTCCTCTCCTCATCCTCTCCTCTCTTCTCCTCTCCTCTCCTCTCCTCTCCTCTCCTCTCCTCTCCTCTCCTCTCCTCTCCTCTCCTCTCCTCTCCTCTCCTCTCCTCTTCTCTCCTCCTCCTCCTCTACTAGTTCTTTGTTTCTGGCCATTTTGAGCCCGTAATCGAACCCACAAATGCTGATGCTCCAGACACTCAACTAGTCTAAAGAAGGACAGTTTTATTGCTTCTTTAATCATCTCAACAGTTTTCAGCTCTGCTAACATCATTGCAAAAGGGTTTTCTAATGATCAATTAGCCTTTTAAAATGCTAAACTTGGATTAGCTAACACAACGTGCCATTGGAACACAGGAGTGATGGTTGCTGATAATGGGCCTCTGTACGCCTATGTAGATATTCCATAGAAAATCTACAATAGTAGATTTAGTCTAGCTACAATAGTCTTTTACAACAATTAACAATGTCTACACTGTACAAAAACATGTGCTTTTCTTTAAAAAACAAGGACATTTTTAAGTGACCCCAAACTTTTGAACGGTAGTGTACACACACACACACATACATGCAGGCACGTGCACCACATATTTAAAAGGCCTACATGCCTACAGAAGACTGCTGCTGGACATATATCCTATTGTATCTTGTTGACAATATCTCAGTCTTATTTCTGCTCTAGTTGGCTGTACCTGCTCCAAAACTACAGTCTTATTTATGCTCTAGTTGGCTGTACCTGCTCCAAAACTACAGTGTTATTTCTGCTCTAGTTGGCTGTACCTGCTCCAAAACTACAGTCTTATTTCTGCTCTAGTTGGCTGTACCTGCTCCAAAACTACAGTCTTATTTCTGCTCTAGTTGGCTGTACCTGCTCCAAAACTACAGTCTTATTTCTGCTCTAGTTGGCTGTACCTGCTCCAAAACTACAGTATTATTTCTGCTCTAGTTGGCTGTACCTGCTCCAAAACTACAGTGTTATTTCTGCTCTAGTTGGCTGTACCTGCTCCAAAACTACAGTGTTATTTCTGCTCTAGTTGGCTGTACCTGCTCCAAAACTACAGTGTTATTTCTGCTCTAGTTGACTGTACCTGCTCCAAAACTACAGTCTTATTTCTGCTCTAGTTGTCTGTACCGGCTCCAAAACTACAGTCTTATTTCTGCTCTAGTTGTCTGTACCTGCTCCAAAACTACAGTGTTATTTCTGCTCTAGTTGGCTGTACCTGCTCCAAAACTACAGTATTATTTCGGCTCTAGTTGTCTGTACCTGCTCCAAAACTACAGTCTTATTTCTGCTCTAGTTGGCTGTACCTGCTCCAAAACTACAGTGTTATTTCTGCTCTAGTTGTCTGTACCTGCTCCAAAACTACAGTATTATTTCTGCTCTAGTTGTCTGTACCTGCTCCAAAACTACAGTCTTATTTCTGCTCTAGTTGGCTGTACCTGCTCCAAAACTACAGTATTATTTCTGCTCTAGTTGTCTGTACCTGCTCCAAAACTACAGTATTATTTCTGCTCTAGTTGGCTGTACCTGCTCCAAAACTACAGTGTTATTTCTGCTCTAGTTGGCTGTACCTGCTCCAAAACTACAGTCTTATTTCTGCTCTAGTTGGCTGTACCTGCTCCAAAACTACAGTCTTATTTCTGCTCTAGTTGGCTGTACCTGCTCCAAAACTACAGTCTTATTTCTGCTCTAGTTGGCTGTACCTGCTCCAAAACTACAGTATTATTTCTGCTCTAGTTGGCTGTACCTGCTCCAAAACTACAGTATTATTTCTGCTCTAGTTGGCTGTACCTGCTCCAAAACTACAGTGTTATTTCTGCTCTAGTTGGCTGTACCTGCTCCAAAACTACAGTCTTATTTCTGCTCTAGTTGGCTGTACCTGCTCCAAAACTACAGTCTTATTTCTGCTCTAGTTGGCTGTACCTGCTCCAAAACTACAGTCTTATTTCTGCTCTAGTTGGCTGTACCTGCTCCAAAACTACAGTATTATTTCTGCTCTAGTTGGCTGTACCTGCTCCAAAACTACAGTGTTATTTCTGCTCTAGTTGGCTGTACCTGCTCCAAAACTACAGTGTTATTTCTGCTCTAGTTGGCTGTACCTGCTCCAAACTACAGTGTTATTTCTGCTCTAGTTGACTGTACCTGCTCCAAAACTACAGTCTTATTTCTGCTCTAGTTGTCTGTACCGGCTCCAAAACTACAGTCTTATTTCTGCTCTAGTTGTCTGTACCTGCTCCAAAACTACAGTGTTATTTCTGCTCTAGTTGGCTGTACCTGCTCCAAAACTACAGTATTATTTCGGCTCTAGTTGTCTGTACCTGCTCCAAAACTACAGTCTTATTTCTGCTCTAGTTGGCTGTACCTGCTCCAAAACTACAGTGTTATTTCTGCTCTAGTTGTCTGTACCTGCTCCAAAACTACAGTATTATTTCTGCTCTAGTTGTCTGTACCTGCTCCAAAACTACAGTCTTATTTCTGCTCTAGTTGGCTGTACCTGCTCCAAAACTACAGTATTATTTCTGCTCTAGTTGTCTGTACCTGCTCCAAAACTACAGTCTTATTTCTGCTCTAGTTGTCTGTACCTGCTCCAAAACTACAGTGTTATTTCTGCTCTAGTTGGCTGTACCTGCTCCAAAACTACAGTCTTATTTCTGCTCTAGTTGGCTGTACCTGCTCCAAAACTACAGTCTTATTTCTGCTCTAGTTGGCTGTACCTGCTCCAAAACTACAGTCTTATTTCTGCTCTAGTTGGCTGTACCTGCTCCAAAACTACAGTATTATTCTGCTCTAGTTGGCTGTACCTGCTCCAAAACTACAGTGTTATTTCTGCTCTAGTTGGCTGTACCTGCTCCAAAACTACAGTGTTATTTCTGCTCTAGTTGGCTGTACCTGCTCCAAAACTACAGTGTTATTTCTGCTCTAGTTGACTGTACCTGCTCCAAAACTACAGTGCTTATTTCTGCTCTAGTTGTCTGTACCTGCTCCAAAACTACAGTCTTATTTCTGCTCTAGTTGTCTGTACCTGCTCCAAAACTACAGTCTTATTTCTGCTCTAGTTGGCTGTACCTGCTCCAAAACTACAGTATTATTTCTGCTCTAGTTGGCTGTACCTGCTCCAAAACTACAGTATTATTTCGGCTCTAGTGTCTGTACTGCTCCAAAACTACGTTTTCTGCTCTAGTTGGCTGTACCTGCTCCAAAACTACAGTATTATTTCTGCTCTAGTTGTCTGTACCTGCTCCAAAACTACAGTGTTATTTCTGCTCTAGTTGTCTGTACCTGCTCCAAAACTACAGTATTATTTCTGCTCTAGTTGTCTGTACCTGCTCCAAAACTACAGTCTTATTTCTGCTCTAGTTGGCTGTACCTGCTCCAAAACTACAGTATTATTTCTGCTCTAGTTGGCTGTACCTGCTCCAAAACTACAGTATTATTCTGCTCTAGTTGGCTGTACCTGCTCCAAAACTACAGTGTTATTTCTGCTCTAGTTGGCTGTACCTGCTCCAAAACTACAGTCTTATTTCTGCTCTAGTTGGCTGTACCTGCTCCAAAACTACAGGTCTTATTTCTGCTCTAGTTGGCTGTACCTGCTCCAAAACTACAGTGTTATTTCTGCTCTAGTGGCTGTACCTGCTCCAAAACTACAGTCTATTTCTGCTCTCAGTTGGCTGTACCTGCTCCAAAACTACAGTCTTATGTTCTGCTCTAGTTGTCTGTACCTGCTCCAAAACTACAGTCTTATTTCCTGCTCTAGTTGGCTGTACCTGCTCCAAAACTACAGTATTATTTCTGCTCTAGTTGGCTGTACCTGCCTCCAAACTACAGTGTTATTTCTGCTCTAGTTGGCTGTACCTGCTCCAAACTACAGTGTTTATTTCTCTAGTTGGCTGTACCTGCTCCAAAACTACAGTGTTATTTCTGCTCTAGTTGCTGTACCTGCTCCAAAACTACAGTTTATTTCTGCTCTAGTTGTCTGTACCTGCTCCAAAACTACAGTGTTATTTCTGCTCTAGTTGCTGTACCGGCTCCAAAACTACAGTCTATTATTTGCTCTAGTTGTCTGTACCTGCTCCAAAACTACAGTGTTATTTCTGCTCTAGTTGGCTGTACCTGCTCCAAAACTACAGTATTATTGCTCTAGTTGTCTGTACCTGCTCCAAAACTACAGTTTATTTCTGCTCTAGTTGTCTGTACCTGCTCCAAAACTACAGTATTATTTCTGCTCTAGTTGTCTGTACCTGCTCCAAAACTACAGTCTTATTCTGCTCTAGTGTCTGTACCTGCTCCAAAACTACAGTATATTTTGCTCTAGTTGTCTGTACCTGCTCCAAAACTACAGTTATTTCTGCTCTAGTTGGCTGTACCTGCTCCAAAACTA
>NW_024059030.1:0-2500 GCF_016432855.1 Salvelinus namaycush
TTCAATAGCGGCACCTGGTAACCCAAAAAGAGGGCACTCTGTCGTTTTTCCTGAATAGTTCAACATAGAATATTTTCGGACTTTTTTTGAAAAGCTCCATAAATCCCTTAGGCCGGTGCCTACTGACTTGGACCCCTACTATGGTGCTCCCATATCGGGCATGGGCGTGGGCAGGCCCTTAAAAGTCGTTTTCATTCGATTTCAATAGGGGCACCTGGTAACCCAAAAAGAGGGCACTCTGTCGTTTTTCCTGAATAATTCAACATAGAATATTTTCGGACTTTTTTTGAAAAGCTCCATAAATCCCTTAGGCCGGTGCCTACTGACTTGGACCCCTACTATGGTGCTCCCATATCGGGCATGGTGGGCAGGCCCTTAAAAGTCATTTTCATTCGATTTCAATAGCGGCACCTGGTAACCCAAAAAGAGGGCACTCTGTCGTTTTTCCTGAATAGTTCAACATAGAATATTTTCGGACTTTTTTTGAAAAGCTCCATAAATCCCTTAGGCCGGTGCCTACTGACTTGGACCCCTACTATGGTGCTCCCATATCGGGCATGGGCGTGGGCAGGCCCTTAAAAGTCATTTTCATTCGATTTCAATAGCGGCACCTGGTAACCCAAAAAGAGGGCACTCTGTCGTTTTTCCTGAATAGTTCAACATAGAATATTTTCGGACTTTTTTTGAAAAGCTCCATAAATCCCTTAGGCCGGTGCCTACTGACTTGGACCCCTACTATGGTGCTCCCATATCGGGCATGGGTGTGGGCAGGCCCTTAAAAGTCATTTTCATTCGATTTCAATAGCGGCACCTGGTAACCCAAAAAGAGGGCACTCTGTCGTTTTTCCTGAATAGTTCAACATAGAATATTTTCGGACTTTTTTTGAAAAGCTCCATAAATCCCTTAGGCCGGTGCCTACTGACTTGGACCCCTACTATGGTGCTCCCATATCGGGCATGGGCGTGGGCAGGCCCTTAAAAGTCGTTTTCATTCGATTTCAATAGCGGCACCTGGTAACCCAAAAAGAGGGCACTCTGTCGTTTTTCCTGAATAATTCAACATAGAATATTTTCGGACTTTTTTTGAAAAGCTCCATAAATCCCTTAGGCCGGTGGCCACTGACTTGTGCCCGTAGTATGGTGCTCCCATATCGGGCATGGGTGTGGGCAGGCCCTTAAAAGTCATTTTCATTCGATTTCTGCGCACCTGGTAACCCAAACTAACATAAGGTGGTGTCAGTAGTGCGGGTGACAGACCTTTTATAAAGCTCCATAAATCCTTAGGCCGGTGCCTACTGACTTGTGCCCGTAGTATGGGTGCTCCCATAGCGGGCATGGGTGTCTGCAGGTCATTTAAATTCGTTTTCATTCGATTTAAATAGGGGCACCTGGTAACCCAAAAAGTGGGCACTCTGTCGTTTTTCCTGAGTAGTTCAACATAGAAAGTATTCAGACCTTATTGTTTGAAAAGCTCCATAAATCCCTTAGGCCGGTGCCCACTGACTTGTGCCCATAGTATGGTGCTCCCATAGCGGGCATGGGTGTCTGCAGGTCATTTAAATTCATTTTCATTCGATTAGAATAGGAGCACCTGGTAACCCAAAAATAATACCAGGTGCACGGAGGGGAGGATGAGTACAGACATTTTATATAAAAGCTCCATAAATCCCTTAGGCCGGTGCCCACTGACTTGTGCCCATAGTATGGTGCTCCCATAGCGGGCATGGGTGTCTGCAGGTCATTTAAATTCATTTTCATTCGATTAGAATAGGAGCACCTGGTACCCAAAAGAGGGCACTTAGCCGTTTTTCCTGAGTAGTTCAACATAGAATATTTTCGGACCTTTTTTGAAAAGCTCCATAAATCCCTCAGGCCGGCCCCCACTGACTTGTGCCCATAGTATGGTGCTCCCATAGCGGGCATGGGTGTCTGCAGGCCATTTAAAAATCATTTTCATTCGATTTCAATAGCAGCACCTGGTAACCCAAAATAATACCAGGTGCACTCATTCGATTTCAATAGGAGCACCTGGTAACCCAAAAATAATACCAGGTGCACAGAAGGGAGGATGAGTACAGGACATTTTTAAAAGCTTCATAAATCACTCAGGCCGGCCCCAACTGACTTGGGTCCGTAGTATGGTTGTTCCATATAGGGTATTGAGGTATGTAGCCTATCTAAAATCATTTAAAACCATTATAAAAATATGCACCTGGTAACCCAAAAATAATACCAGGTGCACGGCAGTGGCACTCTGTCACTTTTTCGACCAATTCCCGAAATCTTGAAATAATGATAAAACATAATTCCCGATGGGCTAGATGCCCCAAATTTTGGCTCATACCCTCTCTCGTGATGGTCAACAGTTATCCACTGTAAAAAAAAATTCGGAACCATAGGAATCTATTGTACAGGCAAGTGATTTTTTTCCCCAAAACATTAAAACACGATTTTCTATTAAAATGTTTTATAGAAAAACGGTTATAATTAGATGAAAATG
>NW_024059030.1:12500-15000 GCF_016432855.1 Salvelinus namaycush
GAAATCTGATGGGACTAATGACTGATTTACAGTTCAGGAGGGTAGCCTAATCACAATTATGAAGTTTTGGAAAGATTTGACATTTTTAACCCTTCAAAACAGCCCATTTGACACCAATTATGGCACTTCCGGTTGGCACAGGAAGCTGAAAGTAAAGACATATACTCACTGGAGTATGCTGTTACAGAATCCTGAGTTTTAAGTCTATATGTTAAAAATTGACTGATTTACATAGGGCTGAATGCACTATTTCTCTCAAATTGCAGGGTGCTTATTGCAAACACTTTTAGGGTGATTTTAACCACTTCCGGTTGCTCCAGGAAGCTTAGAATCGACACAGGTAGACCTCATGGTGGCCTAATGGACTGTCATCAAAGACAGGTTCATAAGACATTCATAACCCACATAGGCTTCAGGTTGAATTTAGGGGAGCAGTCAATGTATTCCTATGGGGCGAAATGTCATTGTAAACTGTTTGATGTAAACACCTTCTTTTAACTGTGAAGGGTTAATGCCACAAGGTCAAAGTTAGGCTTGCACAGATCGGGAGGACCTTAAGAACATTCCTGAGGTGAAATTGTGTTTCTAACCTTAACGGTTCTCTCTCTGTCTCCCAAAAGCAAATAAAATTGACATTGAGGTCAAAAGGTCATTCGTGTCCGTTCTCTTGTAACGGTCGCTGCTCTCAGACCGAGTGAGCTACGGTCAAGCGGGGCATCTCGTTGAACTCGGCACGGCCTGGAGATAATAGTCATGCCATTGCAGGCTTTGTGTGTCGTTAAGCACCGTACTTTTTCACTCCATCATTGCTTTGTGTATGTGTTTGTGTGTGAGAGAGAGCTTTCCTTTGACATCTGCTTAGAGAAATGACTGATTTACAGTTCATGAGGGTTGTCTAATCACACAAATGAAGTTTTGAAAAGTTCTGACCTTTTTAACCCTTCGAAACAGCACCCATGACACCATTTTAAGGCACTTCCGGTTGGCACAGGAAGCTATAGGTAAACACATATCTTGATTGGGTTATGCTGTTACAGAATCCTGAGTTTTAAGTCTATACGTTAAGATTTGACTCATCTACATAGGGTTGAATGCAGTGATTTTTCAAAATTGCAAGTCATGTATATCTGGACACTTCTTAGGGTCATTTTAACCACTTCCGGTTGGCTCCAGGTAGCTTAAAATCAACACAGGTAGACCTCATAGTGGCCTGATGGATTGTTATCAAAGACAGGTTCATAAGACATTCATAACCCACATAGGCTTCAGGTTGAATTTAGAGGAGCAGTCAATGTATTCCTATGGGGCGAAATGTCATTGTAAACTGTTTGATGTAAACGCCTTCTTTTAACTGTGAAGGGTTAATGCCACAAGGTCAAGGTTAGGCTTGCACAGATCGGGAGGACCTTAGGATTGTTCCTGAGGTGAAATTGTGCTTCTAACCTTAACGGTTCTCTCTCTGTGTCCCAAAAGCAAATGAAATTGACATTGAGGTCAAAAGGTCATTTGTGTCCGTTCTCTTGTAACGGTCGCTGCGCTCAGACCGAGCGAGCTACGGTCAAGCGGGGCATCCCGTTGAACTCGGCACGGCCTGGAGAATATGGCGATGTCATTTTAGTGGTGATTTCAGAATGCTATTTTGGTGCATTCATGGAAGGCGCTGTGAATTTTGGGCCTGCTCTGAAATATGTGATAGTTGGCTTCTAAAGGAGTTGTAAAAAGTGAGTTTGGAGTCAGATGGTATCAGTTTGGTGTCTGAAAATATCCAATTGACTGATGGACACTTGCTAGTTGACTTTTGTTGACACTTGCTAGTTGACTTGCTAGTCGACTTTTGTACATTTGCAATATGTTTCAACGGGGAGGTACCATGAGGAAAAAGCGACATGATGAAATTTCACGCAACGAGCGTTGGAGAGGAACCACTATCACTGCCCGGCCATCCTGAGGTCATCAGGACGTTGACTTTTGTATTTCTAAAGTATTTAAAGAATGCACGTTACATTTGCAATATGATTCAACATCACATCATATTGCAAATCTAACGTGCATTTGCAATATGATGTGATGTTGAATCATATTGCAAATGTAACGTACATTCTCTTAAATACTTTAGAAATGCAAAAGTCAACGGTCTGATGACCTCAGGATGGCCGGGCAGTGATAGTGGTTCCTCTCCATCGCTCGTTTCGTGAAATTTCATCATGTCGCTTTTTCCTCATGGTACCTCCCCGTTGAAACATATTGCAAATGTACAAAAGTCAACGAGCAAGTCAGTGTCCATCAGTCAAATAGATATTTTCAGACACCAAACTGATACCATCTGACTCCAAACTCACTTTTTCCAACTCCTTTAGATGCCAACTATAACATATTTCAGAGCAGGCCCAAAATTCACAGCGCCTTCTATTTAAACCATAATAAAACAAATAATACGTAGTTATGTTCTAGCTGCGGGTCCAGTTCACACATTATGTTTAGCCCTATGTGAAGCGACCTC
>NW_024059030.1:20000-32500 GCF_016432855.1 Salvelinus namaycush
GGGTAAGCTGTACTCTCACGTCCGTAGACATGCATGTTCCCCGGATAGTGAGTGAAGGCCTATAGCCCTGGAGGTCCGTATCTCCAGGGGGTAAGCTGTACTCTCACGTCCGTAGACATGCATGTTCCCCGGATAGTGAGTGAAGGCCTATAGCCCTGGAGGTCCGTATCTCCAGGGGGTAAGCTGTACTCTCACGTCCGTAGACATGCATGTTCCCCGGATAGTGAGTGAAGGCCTATAGCCCTGGAGGTCCGTATCTCCAGGGGGTAAGCTGTACTCTCACGTCCGTAGACATGCATGTTCCCCGGATAGTGAGTGAAGGCCTATAGCCCTGGAGGTCCGTATCTCCAGGGGGTAAGCTGTACTCTCACGTCCGTAGACATGTATGTTGACCCGGGTAGTGAGTGAAGGCCTATAGCCCTGGAGGTCCGTATCTCCAGGGGGTAAGCTGTACTCTCACGTCCGGAGACATGCATGTTCCCCGGATAGTGAGTGAAGGCCTATAGCCCTGGAGGTCCGTATCTCCAGGGGGTAAGCTGTACTCTCACGTCCGGAGACATGCATGTTCCCCGGATAGTGAGTGAAGGCCTATAGCCCTGGAGGTCCGTATCTCCAGGGGGTAAGCTGTACTCTCACGTCCGGAGACATGCATGTTCCCCGGATAGTGAGTGAAGGCCTATAGCCCTGGAGGTCCGTATCTCCAGGGGGTAAGCTGTACTCTCACGTCCGTAGACATGTATGTTGACCCGGGTAGTGAGTGAAGGCCTATAGCCCTGGAGGTCCGTATCTCCAGGGGGTAAGCTGTACTCTCACGTCCGGAGACATGCATGTTCCCCGGATAGTGAGTGAAGGCCTATAGCCCTGGAGGTCCGTATCTCCAGGGGGTAAGCTGTACTCTCACGTCCGGAGACATGCATGTTCCCCGGATAGTGAGTGAAGGCCTATAGCCCTGGAGGTCCGTATCTCCAGGGGGTAAGCTGTACTCTCACGTCCGGAGACATGCATGTTCCCCGGATAGTGAGTGAAGGCCTATAGCCCTGGAGGTCCGTATCTCCAGGGGGTAAGCTGTACTCTCACGTCCGTAGACATGTATGTTGACCCGGGTAGTGAGTGAAGGCCTATAGCCCTGGAGGTCCGTATCTCCAGGGGGTAAGCTGTACTCTCACGTCCGGAGACATGCATGTTCCCCGGATAGTGAGTGAAGGCCTATAGCCCTGGAGGTCCGTATCTCCAGGGGGTAAGCTGTACTCTCACGTCCGTAGACATGCATGTTCCCCGGATAGTGAGTGAAGGCCTATAGCCCTGGAGGTCCGTAGTTCCACTGTCCTTAAGGGGGGCAGAGCAGTCAGCCTCTTTGGAGGTTGGCTGCTCTGTCCCCCTTTTTTTTGGCCCATTTTCCCATCACCATTTCCCCATCAATCTTCAGCAAAGCCCTGCCATTGATGTACATTGTGTTCCCAGGCCCCAATGCCTAAAATCAGCTTACCCTATCCAATGATGCCATCTTGTGGACAAATCCAGATGGTGCGGGAATTTTAAAAATTGTATCCCAGTTAAAGTGCCTCTAGCCCGGCATAGTATTTAATGTGTATACCCCTGAAATCCTATGCAATTACCATTCTATGGCACTTATGGAAGTGCCAAGTGCCAAATGCCAAGTGCCAAGTGCCAAGTGCCACAGGGCTCCAGGGGGGCAGTGCACACATAATGTTACCCCAGTCAGAGTGCCTCTTGCCCGGCATAGTATTTAATGTGTGTAGCCCTGAAATCCTATGCAATTACCCACAAAATTGTATCCCAGTCAAAGTGCCTCTTGCCCGGCATAGTATTTAATGTGTATACCCCTGAAATCCTATGCAATTACCATAATAATTTTATCCCAGTCAAAGTGCCTCTAGCCCGGCATAGTATTTAATGTGTATACCCCTGAAATCCTATGCAATTACCATAATAATTTTATCCCAGTCAAAGTGCCTCTTGCCCGGCATAGTATTTAATGTGTATACCCCTGAAATCCTATGCAATTACCATAATAATTTTATCCCAGTCAAAGTGCCTCTTGCCCGGCATAGTATTTAATGTGTATACCCCTGAAATCCTATGCAATTACCATAATAATTTTATCCCAGTCAAAGTGCCTCTAGCCCGGCATAGTATTTAATGTGTATACCCCTGAAATCCTATGCAATTACCATAATAATTTTATCCCAGTCAAAGTGCCTCTTGCCCGGCATAGTATTTAATGTGTATACCCCTGAAATCCTATGCAATTACCATAATAATTTTATCCCAGTCAAAGTGCCTCTAGCCCGGCATAGTATTTAATGTGTATACCCCTGAAATCCTATGCAATTACCATAATAATTTTATCCCAGTCAAAGTGCCTCTTGCCCGGCATAGTATTTAATGTGTATACCCCTGAAATCCTATGCAATTACCATCATAATTTTATCCCAGCTTACCCTATCCAATGTCGCCATCATGTGGACAAATCCAGATGGTGCGGGAATTTTTAAAATTGTATCCCAGTCAAAGTGCCTCTTGCCCGGCATAGTATTTAATGTGTATAGCCCTGAAATCCTATGCAATTACCACTCTATGGCACTTATGGAAGTGCCAAGTGCCAAATGCCAAGTGCCAAATGCCAAGTGCCAAGTGCCAAGTGCCACAGGGCAGTGCACACCTAATGTTACCCCAGTCAGAGTGCCTCTTGCCCGGCATAGTATTTAATGTGTATACCCCTGAAATCCTATGCAATTACCACTCTATGGCACTTATGAAAGGTTTAAAGTGCCAAATGCCAAGTGCCAAATGCCAAGTGCCAAGTGCCACAGGGCTCCAGGGGGGTAGTGCACACATAATGTTACCCCGGTCAGAGTGCCTCTTGCCCGGCATAGTATTTAATGTGTATACCCCTGAAATCCTATGCAATTACCACTCTATGGCACTTATGAAAGGTTTAAAGTGCCAAATGCCAAGTGCCAAATGCCAAGTGCCAAGTGCCACAGGGCTCCAGGGGGGTAGTGCACACATAATGTTACCCCGGTCAGAGTGCCTCTTGCCCGGCATAGTATTTAATGTGTGTAGCCCTTTATCCTTTAAAAATGACCCAGTCAGGGGTCTGGCACCTATGGCACTTATGAAAGGTTTAAAGTGCCAAGTGCCAAGTGCCAAGTGCCACAGGGCTCCAGGGGGGCAGTGCACACATAATGTTACCCCGGTCAGAGTGCCTCTTGCCCGGCATAGTATTTAATGTGTGTAGCCCTTTATTCTTTAAAAATGACCCAGTCAGGGGTCTGGCACCTATGGCACTTATGAAAGGTTTAAAGTGCCAAGTGCCAAGTGCCAAGTGCCACAGGGCTCCAGGGGGGCAGTGCACACCTAATGTTACCCCGGTCAGAGTGCCTCTTGCCCGGCATAGTATTTAATGTGTGTAGCCTATTATCCTGTATTTAAAATGACCCAGTCAGGGGTCTGGCACCTATGGCACTTATGAAAGGTTTAAAGTGCCAAGTGCCAAGTGCCAAGTGCCACAGGGCTCCAGGGGGGCAGTGCACACCTAATGTTACCCCGGTCAGAGTGCCTCTTGCCCGGCATAGTATTTAATGTGTGTAGCCCTTTATTCTTTAAAAATGACCCAGTCAGGGGTCTGGCACCTATGGCACTTATGAAAGGTTTAAAGTGCCAAGTGCCAAGTGCCAAGTGCCACAGGGCTCCAGGGGGGCAGTGCACACCTAATGTTACCCCGGTCAGAGTGCCTCTTGCCCGGCATAGTATTTAATGTGTGTAGCCTATTATCCTGTATTTAAAATGACCCAGTCAGGGGTCTGGCACCTATGGCACTTATGAAAGGTTTAAAGTGCCAAGTGCCAAGTGCCAAGTGCCACAGGGCTCCAGGGGGGCAGTGCACACCTAATGTTACCCCGGTCAGAGTGCCTCTTGCCCGGCATAGTATTTAATGTGTGTAGCCCTTTATCCTTTAAAAATGACCCAGTCAGGGGTCTGGCACCTATGGCACTTATGAAAGGTTTAAAGTGCCAAGTGCCAAGTGCCAAGTGCCACAGGGCTCCAGGGGGGCAGTGCACACCTAATGTTACCCCGGTCAGAGTGCCTCTTGCCCGGCATAGTATTTAATGTGTGTAGCCCTTTATTCTTTAAAAATGACCCAGTCAGGGGTCTGGCACCTATGGCACTTATGAAAGGTTTAAAGTGCCAAGTGCCAAGTGCCAAGTGCCACAGGGCTCCAGGGGGGCAGTGCACACCTAATGTTACCCCGGTCAGAGTGCCTCTTGCCCGGCATAGTATTTAATGTGTGTAGCCTATTATCCTGTATTTAAAATGACCCAGTCAGGGGTCTGGCACCTATGGCACTTATGAAAGGTTTAAAGTGCCAAGTGCCAAGTGCCAAGTGCCACAGGGCTCCAGGGGGGCAGTGCACACATAATGTTACCCCGGTCAGAGTGCCTCTTGCCCGGCATAGTATTTAATGTGTGTAGCCCTTTATTCTTTAAAAATGACCCAGTCAGGGGTCTGGCACCTATGGCACTTATGAAAGGTTTAAAGTGCCAAGTGCCAAGTGCCAAGTGCCACAGGGCTCCAGGGGGGCAGTGCACACCTAATGTTACCCCGGTCAGAGTGCCTCTTGCCCGGCATAGTATTTAATGTGTGTAGCCCTTTATCCTTTAAAAATGACCCAGTCAGGGGTCTGGCACCTATGGCACTTATGAAAGGTTTAAAGTGCCAAGTGCCAAGTGCCAAGTGCCACAGGGCTCCAGGGGGGCAGTGCACACCTAATGTTACCCCGGTCAGAGTGCCTCTTGCCCGGCATAGTATTTAATGTGTGTAGCCCTTTATTCTTTAAAAATGACCCAGTCAGGGGTCTGGCACCTATGGCACTTATGAAAGGTTTAAAGTGCCAAGTGCCAAGTGCCAAGTGCCACAGGGCTCCAGGGGGGCAGTGCACACCTAATGTTACCCCGGTCAGAGTGCCTCTTGCCCGGCATAGTATTTAATGTGTGTAGCCTATTATCCTGTATTTAAAATGACCCAGTCAGGGGTCTGGCACCTATGGCACTTATGAAAGGTTTAAAGTGCCAAGTGCCAAGTGCCAAGTGCCACAGGGCTCCAGGGGGGCAGTGCACACCTAATGTTACCCCGGTCAGAGTGCCTCTTGCCCGGCATAGTATTTAATGTGTGTAGCCCTTTATTCTTTAAAAATGACCCAGTCAGGGGTCTGGCACCTATGGCACTTATGAAAGGTTTAAAGTGCCAAGTGCCAAGTGCCAAGTGCCACAGGGCTCCAGGGGGGGGCAGTGCACACCTAATGTTACCCCGGTCAGAGTGCCTCTTGCCCGGCATATTTTTTTTTTTTTAAATAGCTTTAAAAATTACCCAGGCAGGGGTTTGGCACCTATGGCACCTGTGGCACTGCTGATGGAACTTACGACCTTCTTAGGGTTAGGGTTAGGGTTAGGGTTGGGGCGTTTGGCACTTGGTGAAGGGGCGTTTGACACTTGTGTAAGTGGCATTGTGGTATGTGGAAGTGGCATTGTGGTATGTGGAAGTGGCATTGTGGTATGTGGAAGTGGCATTGTGGTATGTGGAAGTGGTATTGTGGCATGTGGCATCTGAGCCTGTGGGCTCCAAGGGCAGTGCTCTATGAATTGAATCCCATTCAAGGTGCCTATTTTCCGGCATAACAATTCATGTCTATAGCCCTAAGCAGGGCATAGCTATGACACAGCCCCGCCCTTGCCCCGCCCGTGCCCCGCCCGTGCCCCGCTCGCGCCGCACCTGTATCCACACCTGGTGATAATTAGGCCATTGATTAGGCGACGGTTGGAAGCTAACAAACATACACACAGGAAGGCAGGAGAGAGAAGCTAGCTATGGACAGCAAACAAAAACGACATGACTGTGGACTTTGTACCAAGACGCATATTTCGCGGATAGACAAACATTTTAAGACTGTCCATGGACTTACACACGCATCTATGGAATGGAATCATGCCGTGCAATGTAGCCCGATTTCGGCTGAGACACAGCAGGCCTACCCAGGGGATTGTATGGAGCCTAACAACGGCGTTGGAAGTGAGTTGTCCGCAGAACAGCAGCTGAGTGGCGAGAGTGAGCAGTCAGCGGTGCAGTCAACCAGTCAGGCGACGGTGCAGTCAACCGGTGAACAATGCTCGGAACCGGGGGAGCAATGCAGCGTCATGTCGCCTTCCACCGATAGCGAAAGTGATGGAGGCGGCGGTGGTGTGCCGTCCACAACTGAAGGTTTGAGTGATGTCATTTTGAATGAATATGCTACCTATATTAAGGGTATTAACCCTTCAGTTAAAAGAATAGACAATAGTCACACCAGTCTGTCACGAGTACGGGAATTCCTCCGCATTATGTCCGAGGACAAATCCGATGAAGGCCTGTGTTTTCTGGACAACTACATGCGTGTGTATGAGTGGTACCGGACATGTGAAGGCCGTAGTTTGGCACCATCCACATTAAAACTATACCGATCAGATGTTAGAAGTTTCCTGAAATATCTTATTCAGTTCCGGCCGAATGGTCTGCAAGCTAAAGCCAGTGTAATTCGCAAATTGTTACTCTGCTTGGCAAAGATAGACAGGGATTCTAGGCAGAGCCTGGCAACGCACATGGCACAATTTCGCAGACGCTGCAGGGACGAGGTGCTCAGCGCTGCGGAGTTAAAACGATTTTTGGAGCTAAGCAATGCATCTATTCCTTCTGTTCTCAGCAGGCTGGAAGTCCGAGCCACCTCATCTGACAGACGCAGGTTTGCGGCTCTCATGTCCAGCCGGTTGGCGACTTTTAATGGAACTCGACGATCCCCAGTCACCATGTTCGGTGAGAGTGATTTCAATGAAATAACCAATGAAAGTGGGGTTTATCAAATGACTGTAGCAAGCCACAAAACTAACTACAGCTTCGGGGAGTGCAGAATTGTTATATCTGATGAGGAATACACTTGGCTTCAACGATTCCATCGGATCAGGCCTCATCTGAGTGGAATGACCCCAGACACAACACTCTTCTTTTTCACATGCTCTGGTAAACCATACGGTAATCTCTGTGATTGTGTGGGTAAGATTTTTGCAGAGTTTGGCATTGGAAGGAAAGTGACATTTGGTACAATTCGAAGAAGCATTGCCACATTAAACTTTAATCTTGGGTCGCTTACAGACCGTGGAACTGTGGCTGACCACATGTGTCACTCCCTGGAGACGCAGGCACGCTACTACCGTTCCCATAATTTGCCTCATAATGCAAGCCAGGCTCGGAGACTAATTGAGGGACAAATCAATCCATGAATAACTCTAAATAAATACAATATTTTTTGCAATTAATCCTTGTCTTTGTGTGTCATTTTCATTCGATTTCAATAGGAGCACCTAGTAACCCAAAAATAATACCAGGTGCACTCATTCGATTAGAATGGGAGCACCTGGTAACCCAAAAATAATACCAGGTGCACGGAGGGGAGGATGAGTACAGACATTTTATATAAAAGCTCCATAAATCCCTTAGGCCGGTGGCCACTGACTTGTGCCCGTAGTATGGTGCTCCCATATCGGGCATGGGTGTGGGCAGGCCCTTAAAAGTCATTTTCATTCGATTTCTGTAGCAGCACCTGGTAACCCAAACTAACATAAGGTGGTGTCAGTAGTGAGGATGCGGACAGACCTTTTATATAAAAGCTCCATAAATCCTTTAGGCCGGTGCCTACTGACTTGTGCCCGTAGTATGGTGCTCCCATAGCGGGCATGGGTGTCTGCAGGTCATTTAAATTCGTTTTCATTCGATTTAAATAGGGGCACCTGGTAACCCAAAAAGTGGGCACTCTGTCGTTTTTCCTGAGTAGTTCAACATAGAAAGTATTCAGACCTTATTTTTGAAAAGCTCCATAAATCCCTTAGGCCGGTGCCCACTGACTTGTGCCCATAGTATGGTGCTCCCATAGCGGGCATGGGTGTCTGCAGGTCATTTAAATTCATTTTCATTCGATTAGAATAGGAGCACCTGGTAACCCAAAAATAATACCAGGTGCACGGAGGGGAGGATGAGTACAGACATTTTATATAAAAGCTCCATAAATCCCTTAGGCCGGTGCCCACTGACTTGTGCCCATAGTATGGTGCTCCCATAGCGGGCATGGGTGTCTGCAGGTCATTTAAATTCATTTTCATTCGATTAGAATAGGAGCACCTGGTAACCCAAAAGAGGGCACTTAGCCGTTTTTCCTGAGTAGTTCAACATAGAATATTTTCGGACCTTTTTTGAAAAGCTCCATAAATCCCTCAGGCCGGCCCCCACTGACTTGTGCCCATAGTATGGTGCTCCCATAGCGGGCATGGGTGTCTGCAGGCCATTTAAAATCATTTTCATTCGATTTCAATAGCAGCACCTGGTAACCCAAACTAACATAAGGTGGTGTCAGTAGTGAGGATCGATTTCAATAGCAGCACCTGGTAACCCAAAAAGAGGGCACATAGCCGTTTTTCCTGAATAGTTCAACATAGAATATTTTCGGACTATTTTTGAAAAGCTCCATAAATCCCTTAGGCCGGTGCCTACTGACTTGGACCCCTACTATGGTGCTCCCATATCGGGCATGGGCGTGGGCAGGCCCTTAAAAGTCGTTTTCATTCGATTTCAATAGGGGCACCTGGTAACCCAAAAAGAGGGCACTCTGTCGTTTTTCCTGAATAATTCAACATAGAATATTTTCGGACTTTTTTTGAAAAGCTCCATAAATCCCTTAGGCCGGTGCCTACTGACTTGGACCCCTACTATGGTGCTCCCATATCGGGCATGGGCGTGGGCAGGCCCTTAAAAGTCGTTTTCATTCGATTTCAATAGCGGCACCTGGTAACCCAAAAAGAGGGCACTCTGTCGTTTTTCCTGAATAGTTCAACATAGAATATTTTCGGACTTTTTTTGAAAAGCTCCATAAATCCCTTAGGCCGGTGCCTACTGACTTGGACCCCTACTATGGTGCTCCCATATCGGGCATGGGCGTGGGCAGGCCCTTAAAAGTCGTTTTCATTCGATTTCAATAGGGGCACCTGGTAACCCAAAAAGAGGGCACTCTGTCGTTTTTCCTGAATAATTCAACATAGAATATTTTCGGACTTTTTTTGAAAAGCTCCATAAATCCCTTAGGCCGGTGCCTACTGACTTGGACCCCTACTATGGTGCTCCCATATCGGGCATGGGCGTGGGCAGGCCCTTAAAAGTCATTTTCATTCGATTTCAATAGCGGCACCTGGTAACCCAAAAAGAGGGCACTCTGTCGTTTTTCCTGAATAGTTCAACATAGAATATTTTCGGACTTTTTTTGAAAAGCTCCATAAATCCCTTAGGCCGGTGCCTACTGACTTGGACCCCTACTATGGTGCTCCCATATCGGGCATGGGCGTGGGCAGGCCCTTAAAAGTCATTTTCATTCGATTTCAATAGCGGCACCTGGTAACCCAAAAAGAGGGCACTCTGTCGTTTTTCCTGAATAGTTCAACATAGAATATTTTCGGACTTTTTTTGAAAAGCTCCATAAATCCCTTAGGCCGGTGCCTACTGACTTGGACCCCTACTATGGTGCTCCCATATCGGGCATGGGTGTGGGCAGGCCCTTAAAAGTCATTTTCATTCGATTTCAATAGCGGCACCTGGTAACCCAAAAAGAGGGCACTCTGTCGTTTTTCCTGAATAATTCAACATAGAATATTTTCGGACTTTTTTTGAAAAGTTCCATAAATCCCTTAGGCCGGTGCCTACTGACTTGGACCCCTACTATGGTGCTCCCATATCGGGCATGGGCGTGGGCAGGCCCTTAAAAGTCGTTTTCATTCGATTTCAATAGCGGCACCTGGTAACCCAAAAAGAGGGCACTCTGTCGTTTTTCCTGAATAATTCAACATAGAATATTTTCGGACTTTTTTTGAAAAGCTCCATAAATCCCTTAGGCCGGTGCCTACTGACTTGGACCCCTACTATGGTGCTCCCATATCGGGCATGGGTGTGGGCAGGCCCTTAAAAGTCATTTTCATTCGATTTCAATAGCGGCACCTGGTAACCCAAAAAGAGGGCACTCTGTCGTTTTTCCTGAATAGTTCAACATAGAATATTTTCGGACTTTTTTTGAAAAGCTCCATAAATCCCTTAGGCCGGTGCCTACTGACTTGGACCCCTACTATGGTGCTCCCATATCGGGCATGGGTGTGGGCAGGCCCTTAAAAGTCATTTTCATTCGATTTCAATAGCGGCACCTGGTAACCCAAAAAGAGGGCACTCTGTCGTTTTTCCTGAATAGTTCAACATAGAATATTTTCGGACTTTTTTTGAAAAGCTCCATAAATCCCTTAGGCCGGTGCCTACTGACTTGGACCCCTACTATGGTGCTCCCATATCGGGCATGGGTGTGGGCAGGCCCTTAAAAGTCATTTTCATTCGATTTCAATAGCGGCACCTGGTAACCCAAAAAGAGGGCACTCTGTCGTTTTTCCTGAATAGTTCAACATAGAATATTTTCGGACTTTTTTTGAAAAGCTCCATAAATCCCTTAGGCCGGTGCCTACTGACTTGGACCCCTACTATGGTGCTCCCATATCGGGCATGGGCGTGGGCAGGCCCTTAAAAGTCGTTTTCATTCGATTTCAATAGGGGCACCTGGTAACCCAAAAAGAGGGCACTCTGTCGTTTTTCCTGAATAATTCAACATAGAATATTTTCGGACTTTTTTTGAAAAGCTCCATAAATCCCTTAGGCCGGTGGCCACTGACTTGTGCCCGTAGTATGGTGCTCCCATATCGGGCATGGGTGTGGGCAGGCCCTTAAAAGTCGTTTTCATTCGATTTCAATAGCGGCACCTGGTAACCCAAACTAACATAAGGTGGTGTCAGTAGTGCGGGTGACTACATACATTTTTGAAAAGCTCCATAAATCCTTTAGGCCGGTGCCTACTGACTTGTGCCCGTAGTATGGTGCTCCCATAGCGGGCATGGGTGTCTGCAGGTCATTTAAATTCGTTTTCATTCGATTTAAATAGGGGCACCTGGTAACCCAAAAAGTGGGCACTCTGTCGTTTTTCCTGAGTAGTTCAACATAGAAAGTATTCAGACCTTATTTTTGAAAAGCTCCATAAATCCCTTAGGCCGGTGCCCACTGACTTGTGCCCATAGTATGGTGCTCCCATAGCGGGCATGGGTGTCTGCAGGTCATTTAAATTCATTTTCATTCGATTAGAATAGGAGCACCTGGTAACCCAAAAATAATACCAGGTGCACGGAGGGGAGGATGAGTACAGACATTTTATATAAAAGCTCCATAAATCCCTTAGGCCGGTGCCCACTGACTTGTGCCCATAGTATGGTGCTCCCATAGCGGGCATGGGTGTCTGCAGGTCATTTAAATTCATTTTCATTCGATTAGAATAGGAGCACCTGGTAACCCAAAAGAGGGCACTTAGCCGTTTTTCCTGAGTAGTTCAACATAGAATATTTTCGGACCTTTTTTGAAAAGCTCCATAAATCCCTCAGGCCGGCCCCCACTGACTTGTGCCCATAGTATGGTGCTCCCATAGCGGGCATGGGTGTCTGCAGGCCATTTAAAATCATTTTCATTCGATTTCAATAGCAGCACCTGGTAACCCAAAAATAATACCAGGTGCACTCATTCGATTTCAATAGGAGCACCTGGTAACCCAAAAATAATACCAGGTGCACAGAAGGGAGGATGAGTACAGACATTTTTTAAAAGCTTCATAAATCACTCAGGCCGGCCCCAACTGACTTGGGTCCGTAGTATGGTTGTTCCATATAGGGTATTGAGGTATGTAGCCTATCTAAAATCATTTAAAACCATTATAAAAATATGCACCTGGTAACCCAAAAATAATACCAGGTGCACGGCAGTGGCACTCTGTCACTTTTTCGACCAATTCCCGAAATCTTGAAATAATGATAAAACATAATTCCCGATGGGCTAGATGCCCCAAATTTTGGCTCATACCCTCTCTCGTGATGGTCAACAGTTATCCACTGTAAAAAAAATTTCGGAACCATAGGAATCTATTGTACAGGCAAGTGATTTTTTTCCCCAAAACATTAAAACACGATTTTCTATTAAAATGTTTTATAGAAAAACGGTTATAATTAGATGAAAATGTTCGTCTATTTGTACCCTTTCGTGCAAAAAAAACCTCAACCAGATCGGAGTTGTATTTTTTGTGTTATTAACGTTTTAACGGTTTTAGTGTCCACAAACTTTTGGCAAAAAATCGGAGCACATTGAAATCTATCGATTGACACGCCTTTTTTCGATAATTCGGCCTGTCCGGCGATGACACACTCCCTGGTGGGTGGACCAGACAGGTACCGGCGCGATTTGAGAAACCTGACTTTTGACAACAGGACTTCCATGTCCTAGAGAATCGGCGGTGGTGGCAAACTGCTCAGTCCGATTAGGAAACGTGAAACGGACAC
>NW_024059031.1:0-63237 GCF_016432855.1 Salvelinus namaycush
GCCAGTCTGTTGTTGACGACTGTTTGCCAGTCTGTTGTTGACGACTGTTTGCCAGTCTGTTGTTGACGACTGTTTGCCAGTCTGTTGTTGACGACTGTTTGCCAGTCTCTGTTGACGACTGTTTGCCAGTCTGTTGTTGACGACTGTTTGCCAGTCTTCTGTGTTGACGACTGTTTGCCAGTCTGTTGTTGACGACTGTTGCCAGTCTGTTGTTGACGACTGTTTGCCAGTCTGTTGTTGTCGACTGTTTGCCAGTCTGTTGTTGACGACTGTTTGCCAGTCTGTTGTTGACGACTGTTTGCCAGTCTGTTGTTGACGACTGTTTGCCAGTCTGTTGTTGACGACTGTTTGCCAGTCTGTTGTTGACGACTGTTTGCCAGTCTTCTGTTGTTGACGACTGTTTGCCAGTCTGTTGTTGTCGACTGTTTGCCAGTCTGTTGTTGACGACTGTTTGCCAGTCTGTTGTTGTCGACTGTTTGCCAGTCTGTTGTTGACGACTGTTTGCCAGTCTGTTGTTGTCGACTGTTTGCCAGTCTGTTGTTGACGACTGTTTGCCAGTCTGTTGTTGACGACTGTTTGCCAGTCTGTTGTTGTCGGACTGTTTGCCAGTCTGTTGTTGACGACTGTTTGCCAGTCTGTTGTTGACGACTGTTTGCCAGTCTTTGTTGTCGACTGTTTGCCAGTCTGTTGGTTGTCGACTGTTTGCCAGTCTGTTGTTGACGACTGTTTGCCAGTCTGTTGTTGACGACTGTTTGCCAGTCTGTTGTTGACGACTGTTTGCCAGTCTGTTGTTGACGACTGTTTGCCAGTCTGTTGTTGACGACTGTTTGCCAGTCTTCTGTTGTTGACGACTGTTTGCCAGTCTGTTGTTGACGACTGTTTGCCAGTCTGTTGTTGTCGACTGTTTGCCAGTCTGTTGTTGACGACTGTTTGCCAGTCTGTTGTTGACGACTGTTTGCCAGTCTGTTGTTGACGACTGTTTGCCAGTCTGTTGTTGCCGACTGTTGCCAGTCTGTGTTGACGACTGTTGCCAGTCTGTTGTTGATCGACTGTTTGCCAGTCTGTGTTGGTACGACTGTTTGCCAGTCTGTTGTTTGACGACTGTTTGCCAGTTCTGTTGTTGACGACCTGTTTGCCACGTCTGTTGTTGTACGACTGTTTGCCAGTCTGTTGTTTGTCGACTGTTTGCCAGTCTGTTGTTGACGACTGTTTGCCAGTTCTGTTGTTGACGACTGTTTGCCAGTCTGTTGTTGACGACTGTTTGCCAGTCTTCTGTTGTTGACGACTGTTTGCCAGTCTGTTGTTGACGACTGTTTGCCAGTCTGTTGTTGACGACTGTTTGCCAGTCTGTTGTTGACGACTGTTTGCCAGTCTGTTGTTGTCGACTGTTTGCCAGTCTGTTGTTGACGACTGTTTGCCAGTCTGTTGTTGACGACTGTTTGCCAGTCTGTTGTTGACGACTGTTTGCCAGTCTGTTGTTGACGACTGTTTGCCAGTCTGTTGTTGACGACTGTTTGCCAGTCTGTTGTTGACGACTGTTTGCAGTCTGTTGTTGCGACTGTTTGCCAGTCCTGTTTGTTGTACGACTGTTTTGCCAGTCTGTTGTTGACGACTGTTTGCAGTCTTGTTGTTGACGACTGTTTGCCAGTCTGTTGTTGACGACTGTTTGCCAGTCTGTTGTTGACGACTGTTTGCCAGTCTGTTGTTGACGACTGTTTGCCAGTCTGTTGTTGTCGACTGTTTGCCAGTCTGTTGTTGTCGACTGTTTGCCAGTCTGTTGTTGTCGACTGTTTGCCAGTCTGTTGTTGACGACTGTTTGCCAGTCTGTTGTTGACGACTGTTTGCCAGTCTGTTGTTGACGACTGTTTGCCAGTCTGTTGTTGACGACTGTTTGCCAGTCTGTTGTTGACGACTGTTTGCCAGTCTGTTGTTGACGACTGTTTTGCCAGTCTGTTGTTGCCGACTGTTTGCCAGTCAGTTGTGAGACTGTTGCCAGTCTGTTGTTGACTGTTTGCCAGTCTGTTGTTGATCGACTGTTTGCCAGTCTGTTGTTGACGACTGTTTGCCAGTCTGTTGTTGACGACTGTTTGCCAGTCTGTTGTTGACGACTGTTTGCCAGTCTGTTGTTGACGACTGTGTGCCAGTCTGTTGTTGACGACTGGTATTGCCAGTCTGTTGTTGACGACTGTTTGCCAGTCTGTTGTTGACGACTGTTTGCCAGTCTGTTGTTGACGACTGTTTGCCAGTCTGTTGTTGACGACTGTTTGCCAGTCTGTTGTTGACGACTGTTTGCCAGTCTGTTGTTGACGACTGTTTGCCAGTCTGTTGACGACTGTTTGCCAGTCTGTTGTTGACGACTGTTTGCCAGTCTGTTGACGACTGTTTGCCAGTCTGTTGTTGACGACTGTTTGCCAGTCTGTTGTTGACGACTGTTTGCCAGTCTGTTGTTGACGACTGTTTGCCAGTCTGTTGACGACTGTTTGCCAGTCTGTTGTTGACGACTGTTTGCCAGTCTGTTGTTGACGACTGTTTGCCAGTCTGTTGTTGACTGTTTGCCAGTCTGTTGTTGACGACTGTTTGCCAGTCTGTTGTTGACGACTGTTTGTGCTCGAGAGGGTGTGATTAAAAAGTCAGCTCACTAATCCAACTGTCTGTTGATCATAACGAGAGTGTTCCTGACCCCTGTTTTATTCTCTCGTGTGTGTGTGTGTGTGTGTGTGTGTGTGTGTGTGTGTGTGTGTGTGTGTGTGTGTGTGTGTGTGTGTGTGTTTTAGATATCAACGAGTGCCAGTCTTCTCCCTGCATCTCTGGTTCTAGCTGTATTGATGAGATCAATGGCTACCGCTGCCTGTGTCCCCAAGACAGAGCTGGACCACGCTGTCAGGAAGGTAGGTTAACACAGTCAGTCAGGAAGGCAGGTTAACACAGGCTGTCAGGAAGGCAGGTTAACACAGTCAGTCAGGAAGGCAGGTTAACATAGTCCGTCAGGAAGGCAGGTTAACACAGGCTGTCTGTCAGGAAGGCAGGTTAACACAGGCTGTCTGTCTGTCAGGAAGGCAGGTTAACACAGGCTGTCCGTCAGGAAGGCAGGTTAACACAGTCAGTCAGGAAGGCAGGTTAACACAGTCCGTCAGGAAGGCAGGTTAACACAGGCTGTCCGTCAGGAAGGCAGGTTAACACAGGCTGTCAGGAAGGCAGGTTAACACAGTCCGTCAGGAAGGCAGGTTAACACAGGCTGTCTGTCAGGAAGGCAGGTTAACACAGTCCGTCAGGAAGACAGGTTAACACAATCAGTCAGGAAGGCAGGTTAACACAGTCAGTCAGGAAGGCAGGTTAACACAGTCAGTCAGGAAGGCAGGTTAACACAGTCAGTCAGGAAGGCAGGTTAACACAGTCCGTCAGGAAGGCAGGTTAACACAGTCAGTCAGGAAGGCAGGTTAACACAGTCCGTCAGGAAGGCAGGTTAACACAGTCCGTCAGGAAGGCAGGTTAACACAGTCCGTCAGGAAGGCAGGTTAACACAGTCCGTCAGGAAGGCAGGTTAACACAGTCCGTCAGGAAGGCAGGTTAACACAGTCCGTCAGGAAGGCAGGTTAACACAGTCAGTCAGGAAGGCAGGTTAACACAGTCAGTCAGGAAGGCAGGTTAACACAGTCAGTCAGGAAGGCAGGTTAACACAGGCTGTCTGTCAGGAAGGCAGGTTAACACAGGCTGTCTGTCAGGAAGGCAGGTTAACACAGTCAGTCAGGAAGGCAGGTTAACACAGTCAGTCAGGAAGGCAGGTTAACACAGTCAGTCAGGAAGGCAGGTTAACACAGTCCGTCAGGAAGGCAGGTTAACACAGTCCGTCAGGAAGGCAGGTTAACACAGTCAGTCAGGAAGGCAGGTTAACACAGTCCGTCAGGAAGGCAGGTTAACACAGTCCGTCAGGAAGGCAGGTTAACACAGTCCGTCAGGAAGGCAGGTTAACACAGTCCGTCAGGAAGGCAGGTTAACACAGTCCGTCAGGAAGGCAGGTTAACACAGTCCGTCAGGAAGGTAGGTTAACACAGTCCGTCAGGAAGGCAGGTTAACACAGTCCGTCAGGAAGGTAGGTTAACACAGTCCGTCAGGAAGGCAGGTTAACACAGTCCGTCAGGAAGGCAGGTTAACACAGTCCGTCAGGAAGGCAGGTTAACACAGTCCGTCAGGAAGGCAGGTTAACACAGTCCGTCAGGAAGGCAGGTTAACACAGTCCGTCAGGAAGGCAGGTTAACACAGTCAGTCAGGAAGGCAGGTTAACACAGCCTGTCAGTCAGGAAGGCAGGTTAACACAGTCCGTCAGGAAGGCAGGTTAACACAGTCCGTCAGGAAGGCAGGTTAACACAGTCCGTCAGGAAGGCAGGTTAACACAGTCAGTCAGGAAGGCAGGTTAACACAGCCTGTCAGTCAGGAAGGCAGGTTAACACAGCCTGTCTGTCAGGAAGGCAGATTAACACAGTCTGTCTGTCAGGAAGGCAGGTTAACACAGTCTGTCTGTCAGGAAGGCAGGTTAACACAGTCTGTCTGTCAGGAAGGCAGGTTAACACAGTCTGTCTGTCAGGAAGGCAGGTTAACACAGTCTGTCTGTCAGGAAGGCAGGTTAACACAGTCAGTCAGGAAGGCAGGTTAACACAGTCTGTCTGTCAGGAAGGCAGGTTAACACAGTCAGTCAGGAAGGCAGGTTAACACAGTCTGTCTGTCAGGAAGACAGGTTAACACAGTCAGGATGTCAGGAAGGCAGGTTAACACAGTCAGTCAGGAAGACAGGTTAACACAGTCAGGATGTCAGGAAGGCAGGTTAACACAGTCAGTCAGTCAGTCAGGAAGACAGGTTAACACAGGCTGTCTGTCTGTCAGGAAGGCAGGTTAACACAGTCTGTCTGTCAGGAAGGCAGGTTAACACAGTCTGTCTGTGTCAGGAAGGCAGGTTAACACTGTCTGTCTGTCAGGAAGGCAGGTTAACACAGTCAGGATGTCAGGAAGGCAGGTTAACACAGTCAGTCAGTCAGTCAGTCAGGAAGGCAGGTTAACATAGGCTGTCTGTCAGGAAGACAGGTTAACACAGGCTGTCAGGAAGACAGGTTAACACAGTCAGTCAGTCAGTCAGGAAGGCAGGTTAACATTGGCTGTCTGTCAGGAAGGCAGGTTAACACAGGCTGTCCGTCAGGAAGGCAGGTTAACACAGGCTGTCAGGAAGACAGGTTAACACAGTCAGTCAGGAAGACAGGTTAACACAGTCAGTCAGTCAGGAAGGCAGGTTAACACAGTCAGTCAGGAAGACAGGTTAACACAGTCAGTCAGTCAGGAAGGCAGGTTAACACAGTCAGTCAGTCAGTCAGTCAGGAAGGCAGGTTAACATAGGCTGTCTGTCAGGAAGACAGGTTAACACAGGCTGTCAGGAAGACAGGTTAACACAGTCAGTCAGTCAGGAAGGCAGGTTAACACAGGCTGTCTGTCAGGAAGGCAGGTTAACACAGTCTGTCTGTCAGGAAGACAGGTTAACACAGTCTGTCTGTCAGGAAGGCAGGTTAACCCAGTCTGTCTGTCAGGAAGGCAGGTTAACACAGTCCGTCAGGAAGGCAGGTTAACACAGTCCGTCAGGAAGGCAGGTTAACACAGTCCGTCAGGAAGGCAGGTTAACACAGTCCGTCAGGAAGGCAGGTTAACACAGTCCGTCAGGAAGGCAGGTTAACACAGTCCGTCAGGAAGGCAGGTTAACACAGTCAGTCAGGAAGGCAGGTTAACACAGTCAGTCAGGAAGGCAGGTTAACACAGTCAGTCAGGAAGGCAGGTTAACACAGTCAGTCAGGAAGGCAGGTTAACACAGGCTGTCTGTCAGGAAGGCAGGTTAACACAGGCTGTCTGTCAGGAAGGCAGGTTAACACAGTCAGTCAGGAAGGCAGGTTAACACAGTCAGTCAGGAAGGCAGGTTAACACAGTCCGTCAGGAAGGCAGGTTAACACAGTCCGTCAGGAAGGCAGGTTAACACAGTCAGTCAGGAAGGCAGGTTAACACAGTCCGTCAGGAAGGCAGGTTAACACAGTCCGTCAGGAAGGCAGGTTAACACAGTCCGTCAGGAAGGCAGGTTAACACAGTCCGTCAGGAAGGCAGGTTAACACAGTCCGTCAGGAAGGTAGGTTAACACAGTCCGTCAGGAAGGCAGGTTAACACAGTCCGTCAGGAAGGTAGGTTAACACAGTCCGTCAGGAAGGCAGGTTAACACAGTCCGTCAGGAAGGCAGGTTAACACAGTCCGTCAGGAAGGCAGGTTAACACAGTCCGTCAGGAAGGCAGGTTAACACAGTCCGTCAGGAAGGCAGGTTAACACAGTCCGTCAGGAAGGCAGGTTAACACAGTCAGTCAGGAAGGCAGGTTAACACAGTCAGTCAGGAAGGCAGGTTAACACAGCCTGTCAGTCAGGAAGGCAGGTTAACACAGTCCGTCAGGAAGGCAGGTTAACACAGTCCGTCAGGAAGGCAGGTTAACACAGTCCGTCAGGAAGGCAGGTTAACACAGTCAGTCAGGAAGGCAGGTTAACACAGCCTGTCAGTCAGGAAGGCAGGTTAACACAGCCTGTCTGTCAGGAAGGCAGGTTAACACAGTCTGTCTGTCAGGAAGGCAGGTTAACACAGTCTGTCTGTCAGGAAGGCAGGTTAACACAGTCTGTCTGTCAGGAAGGCAGGTTAACACAGTCTGTCTGTCAGGAAGGCAGGTTAACACAGTCTGTCTGTCAGGAAGGCAGGTTAACACAGTCAGTCAGGAAGGCAGGTTAACACAGTCAGTCAGGAAGGCAGGTTAACACAGTCAGTCAGGAAGGCAGGTTAACACAGTCTGTCTGTCAGGAAGACAGGTTAACACAGTCAGGATGTCAGGAAGGCAGGTTAACACAGTCAGTCAGGAAGACAGGTTAACACAGTCAGGATGTCAGGAAGGCAGGTTAACACAGTCAGTCAGTCAGTCAGGAAGACAGGTTAACACAGGCTGTCTGTCTGTCAGGAAGGCAGGTTAACACAGTCTGTCTGTCAGGAAGGCAGGTTAACACAGTCTGTCTGTGTCAGGAAGGCAGGTTAACACTGTCTGTCTGTCAGGAAGGCAGGTTAACACAGTCAGGATGTCAGGAAGGCAGGTTAACACAGTCAGTCAGTCAGTCAGTCAGGAAGGCAGGTTAACATAGGCTGTCTGTCAGGAAGACAGGTTAACACAGGCTGTCAGGAAGACAGGTTAACACAGTCAGTCAGTCAGTCAGTCAGGAAGGCAGGTTAACATTGGCTGTCTGTCAGGAAGGCAGGTTAACACAGGCTGTCCGTCAGGAAGGCAGGTTAACACAGGCTGTCAGGAAGACAGGTTAACACAGTCAGTCAGGAAGACAGGTTAACACAGTCAGTCAGTCAGGAAGGCAGGTTAACACAGTCAGTCAGGAAGACAGGTTAACACAGTCAGTCAGTCAGGAAGGCAGGTTAACACAGTCAGTCAGTCAGTCAGTCAGGAAGGCAGGTTAACACAGGCTGTCAGGAAGACAGGTTAACACAGTCAGTCAGTCAGGAAGGCAGGTTAACACAGGCTGTCTGTCAGGAAGGCAGGTTAACACAGTCTGTCTGTCAGGAAGACAGGTTAACACAGTCTGTCTGTCAGGAAGGCAGGCAGGTTAACCCAGTCTGTCTGTCAGGAAGGCAGGTTAACACAGTCTGTCTGTCAGGAAGGTAGGTTAACAGTCTGTCTGTCAGGAAGACAGGTTAACAGTCTGTCTGTCAGGAAGACAGGTTAACACAGGCTGTCAGGAAGACAGGTTAACACAGGCTGTCTGTCAGGAAGACAGGTTAACACAGGCTGTCAGGAAGACAGGTTAACACAGTCAGTCAGGAAGGCAGGTTAACACAGGCTGTCAGGAAGGCAGGTTAACACAGGCTGTCTGTCAGGAAGGCAGGTTAACACAGGCTGTCTGTCAGGAAGACAGGTTAACACAGGCTGTCTGTCAGGAAGGCAGGTTAACCCAGTCTGTCTGTCAGGAAGACAGGTTAACACAGTCAGTCAGTCAGTCAGGCAGGAAGGCAGGTTAACACAGGCTGTCAGGAAGGTAGGTTAACACAGGCTGTCTGTCAGGAAGGCAGGTTAACATAGGCTGTCTGTCAGGAAGGCAGGTTAACCCAGTCTGTCTGTCAGGAAGGCAGGTTAACACAGTCTGTCTGTCAGGAAGACAGGTTAACACAGGCTGTCAGGAAGACAGGTTAACACAGGCTGTCTGTCTGTCAGGAAGACAGGTTAACACAGGCTGTCAGGAAGACAGGTTAACACAGGCTGTCAGGAAGACAGGTTAACACAGTCAGTCAGGAAGACAGGTTAACACAGTCAGTCAGTCAGGAAGGCAGGTTAACACAGTCAGTCAGGAAGACAGGTTAACACAGTCAGTCAGTCAGTCAGGAAGGCAGGTTAACACAGTCAGTCAGTCAGTCAGGAAGGCAGGTTAACATAGGCTGTCTGTCAGGAAGACAGGTTAACACAGGCTGTCAGGAAGACAGGTTAACACAGTCAGTCAGTCAGTCAGTCAGGAAGGCAGGTTAACACAGGCTGTCTGTCAGGAAGGCAGGTTAACACAGGCTGTCTGTCAGGAAGGCAGGTTAACACAGTCTGTCTGTCAGGAAGACAGGTTAACACAGTCTGTCTGTCAGGAAGGCAGGCAGGTTAACCCAGTCTGTCTGTCAGGAAGGCAGGTTAACACAGTCTGTCTGTCAGGAAGGTAGGTTAACAGTCTGTCTGTCAGGAAGACAGGTTAACAGTCTGTCTGTCAGGAAGACAGGTTAACACAGGCTGTCAGGAAGACAGGTTAACACAGGCTGTCTGTCAGGAAGACAGGTTAACACAGGCTGTCAGGAAGACAGGTTAACACAGTCAGTCAGGAAGACAGGTTAACACAGTCAGTCAGTCAGTCAGGAAGGCAGGTTAACACAGGCTGTCAGGAAGGCAGGTTAACACAGGCTGTCTGTCAGGAAGGCAGGTTAACACAGGCTGTCTGTCAGGAAGACAGGTTAACCCAGTCTGTCTGTCAGGAAGACAGGTTAACACAGTCAGTCAGTCAGTCAGGAAGGCAGGTTAACACAGGCTGTCAGGAAGGCAGGTTAACACAGGCTGTCTGTCAGGAAGGCAGGTTAACACAGGCTGTCTGTCAGGAAGACAGGTTAACACAGGCTGTCTGTCAGGAAGGCAGGTTAACACAGTCTGTCTGTCAGGAAGGCAGGTTAACACAGGCTGTCAGGAAGACAGGTTAACACAGGCTGTCTGTCTGTCAGGAAGACAGGTTAACACAGGCTGTCAGGAAGACAGGTTAACACAGGCTGTCAGGAAGACAGGTTAACACAGGCTGTCAGGAAGACAGGTTAACACAGGCTGTCAGGAAGACAGGTTAACACAGGCTGTCAGGAAGACAGGTTAACACAGGCTGTCTGGAAGACAGGTTAACACAGGCTGTCAGGAAGACAGGTTAACACAGGCTGTCAGGAAGACAGGTTAACACAGGCTGTCTGTCAGGAAGACAGGTTAACACAGGCTGTCTGTCAGGAAGGCAGGTTAACACAGTCAGTCAGGAAGGCAGGTTAACACAGGCTGTCTGTCAGGAAGGCAGGTTAACACAGGCTGTCTGTCAGGAAGACAGGTTAACCCAGTCTGTCTGTCAGGAAGACAGGTTAACACAGTCAGTCAGTCAGTCAGGAAGGCAGGTTAACACAGGCTGTCAGGAAGGTAGGTTAACACAGGCTGTCTGTCAGGAAGGCAGGTTAACACAGGCTGTCTGTCAGGAAGACAGGTTAACACAGGCTGTCAGGAAGACAGGTTAACACAGGCTGTCTGTCTGTCAGGAAGACAGGTTAACACAGGCTGTCAGGAAGACAGGTTAACACAGGCTGTCAGGAAGACAGGTTAACACAGGCTGTCAGGAAGACAGGTTAACACAGGCTGTCAGGAAGACAGGTTAACACAGGCTGTCAGGAAGACAGGTTAACACAGGCTGTCAGGAAGACAGGTTAACACAGGCTGTCAGGAAGACAGGTTAACACAGGCTGTCAGGAAGACAGGTTAACACAGGCTGTCAGGAAGACAGGTTAACACAGGCTGTCTGTCAGGAAGGCAGGTTAACACAGGCTGTCTGTCTGTCAGGAAGACAGGTTAACACAGGCTGTCAGGAAGACAGGTTAACACAGGCTGTCTGTCTGTCAGGAGAGCCTTCATTGTTGTGATAGTTGTATGTCTTTGCGTCACAGTGACACAGAGAGCGTGCTCTGTGAACGGTCATCTGACCCCTGAAGGAGCTAAGTGGGACGAGGACTGCAACACCTGTCAGTGTTTTAATGGGAAGGTGACGTGTACCAGGGTACGTACCAACTACTCTTACCTTTCATCCACCTGGGTTCTCTCTCAAACAACCTTGCCTGGTGCAATGGAACCAATGGAATAGTCACAAAAGTGCAACCTGCCTATCTGACATCAAATAAATACTACTTGAACCCAGGTAGGGTTCTGAGTCTTATTGTCTGGATCTTGATTGGGTATTTTGTCTCGTTGTGTTCCAGATGTGGTGTGGTCCTAAGTCGTGCCGGATCAGCGGTGGGGTCAAAGGTCGAGGGGGCGGGGCCGGGTGTCGGTCTGGTCAGAGCTGTGTACCAATCAGGGAGGAGCAGTGTTTTGTCCGGCCGTGTCTGAATCTTGGGGAGTGCCACCCCTCCTCCCCACCAACCACCAAATGTCACCCCAGCTCCGGTTACCACGACAACAGCTGCTCCAACATCACGTTTACGTTCACCAAAGAGACCATGCCCAGGGTGAGTCAGTCCTTCTCCCTCCTCTTCTACTATTCAACTCAAACCCCTATTCCATATAGTGCACTACGCAGTCTCTTAACTGTCCTCCTCCGCCCAGCTGCTCAGCCCTCCTCTCCCGGCCCTCCGCTCCCGGCCCTCCTCTCCCGGCCCTCCGCTCTCAGCCCTCCGCCCTGCTCCTCTGTCACTCTCTAACTCAATATGGCTGAGTTTACACAGGCAGCCCAATTCTGATCTTTTGGCCAAATATCAGCAGAAGAGACATGATCTGATTGGTCAAGACAAAAGAGTGGAAAAATATCAAAATTAGGCTGCCTGTGTAAACGCAGCCAACTGTGACAGACCGGGTTCTGAACAAACATACACCTCGCTCTGAGCTAAACCAGCTACTCATCCCAAACCTCGCTCTGAGCTAAACCAGCTACTCATCCCAAACCTCGCTCTGAGCTAAACCAGCTACTCATCCCAAACCTCGCTCTGAGCTAAACCAGCTACTCATCCCAAACCTCGCTCTGAGCTAAACCAGCTACTCATCCCAAACCTCGCTCTGAGCTAAACCAGCTACTCATCCCAAACCTCGCTCTGAGCTAAACCAGCTACTCATCCCAAACCTCGCTCTGAGCTAAACCAGCTACTCATCCCAAACCTCGCTCTGAGCTAAACCAGCTACTCATCCCAAACCTCGCTCTGAGCTAAACCAGCTACTCATCCCAAACCTCGCTCTGAGCTAAACCAGCTACTCATCCCAAACCTCGCTCTGAGCTAAACCAGCTACTCATCCCAAACCTCGCTCTGAGCTAAACCAGCTACTCATCCCAAACCTCGCTCTGAGCTAAACCAGCTACTCATCCCAAACCTCGCTCTGAGCTAAACCAGCTACTCATCCCAAACCGGTTAGGGAAAGTTTTCCACTCCAAGTCCAACTTTCTCTTGAAGGTTCAGTCAGTTTCCGTTATAGGAACGCAAAAAGGGGACTTTCTCAATTTTTGTGTCCCTGTGCTGTTTCCATCCAAATAAATCACATTGTATTTTGGTCACATGCTTTGTGAACAGCAGGTGTAGTGTAACAGTGAAATGATTCCTTCCCAACAATGCAGAGAAAAATATAGAACAATTATAACACAAGGACTAAATACACAATGAGTAACGATAAGTAGTAACTATATACACGGTGTACCAGTACAGAATCGATGTGCAGGGGTACGAGGTCATTGAGGTCGATACTGTACATAGACAGTGCATTTGGAAAGTATTCAGACCCCTTGACTTTTTCCACATTTTATGTTACAGCCTTTTTCTAAAATGGATTCAATCTACACACAATACCCCATAATGACAAAGCAAAAACAGTTTTTTTTAGACATATCACGTAAGTATTCAGACCTTTACTCAGTACTTTGTTGAAGCACCTTTGGCAGCGATTACAGCCTCGCTTCTTCTTGGGTATGACGCTACAAGCTTGGCACACCTGTATTTGGAGGGTTTCTCCCATTCTTCTCTGCAGTTCCTCTCAAGCTCTGTCAGGTTGGATGGAGAGCGTCGCTGCACAGCTATTTTAAGGTCTCTCCAGAAATGTTCGATCAGGTTCAAGTCTGGGCTCTGGCTGGGCCACTCAAGGACATGCAGAGACTTGTCCCGAAGACACTCCTGCGTTGTCTTGGCTGTGTGCTTTGGGTCCTTGTCCTTTTGGAAGGTGAACCTTCGCCGCAGTCTGAGGTCCTGTGTGCTCTGGAGCAGGATTTTAATCAAGGATCTCTCCGTACTTTGGTCCGTTCATCTTTCCCTCGATCCTGACTAGTCCTCCAGTCCCTGCCACTGAAAAACATCCCCACAACATGATGCTGCCACCCATGCTTCACCTGTATGGATGGTGCCAGGTTCCCTCCAGAAATGGTTTTCCTCTGCTAAACCACTCGTAGAGGACGAGGAGAGACTGTCTGAAGCGAAAGCTGTCACGCTTGTTAGGCAACTGCAGAGTGATGACGCTTTGTGTTGGAGTCGCCAGCGGTCCTGTTACAGCTTAGATTCACATGATCTCCTCTGTGTGTGTTCTGACATTCATCTTACAATAATCCCACATTGCGGTCACAGTATTAACTCATTCTCTTGACAGCTGTTATGGATGATGTAGTTTGGGTTTCAGAGGAAGAACACCCATAAAACCTCTATACCCAGGCGGTGTCAGAGGAAGGCCCTACAAATGATCAAAGACTCCAACACTCAAGTCCTAGACTGTTCTCTCTGCTACCGCACGGCGAGCTGCACTGCTGAACCAAGTCTGGAACCAACAGGACCCGGAACAGCTTCTACCTCCAAGTCTGTAACCAACAGGACCCGGAACAGCTTCTACCTCCAAGTCTGGAACCAACAGAACCCGGAACAGCTTCTACCTCCAAGTCTGGAACCAACAGAACCCTGAACAGATTCTACCTCCAAGTCTGGAACCAACAGGACCCTGAACAGCTTCTACCTCCAAGTCTGGAACCAACAGAACCCTGAACAGCTTCTACCTCCAAGTCTGGAACCAACAGAACCCTGAACAGCTTCTACCTCCAAGTCTGGAACCAACAGGACCCTGAACAGCTTCTACCTCCAAGTCTGGAACCAACAGAACCCTGAACAGATTCTACCTTCAAGTCTGGAACCAACAGGACCCTGAACAGCTTCTACCCCCAAGTCAGGAACCAACAGAACCCTGAACAGATTCTACCTCCAGGTCTGGAACCAACAGGACCCTGAACAGCTTCTACCCCCAAGTCAGGAACCAACAGGACCCTGAACAGCTTCTACCTCCAAGTCTGGAACCAACAGAACCCTGAACAGATTCTACCTCCAGGTCTGGAACCAACAGGACCCTGAACAGCTTCTACCTCCAAGTCAGGAACCAACAGAACCCTGAACAGATTCTACCTTCAAGTCTGGAACCAACAGGACCCTGAACAGCTTCTACCTCCAAGTCAGGAACCAACAGAACCCTGAACAGATTCTACCTCCAAGTCTGGAACCAACAGGACCCTGAACAGCTTCTACCTCCAAGTCTGGAACCAACAGAACCCTGAACAGCTTCTACCTCCAAGTCTGGAACCAACAGAACCCTGAACAGATTCTACCTCCAAGTCTGGAACCAACAGGACCCTGAACAGCTTCTACCTCCACGTCTGGAACCAACAGGACCCTGAACAGCTTCTACCTCCAAATCTGGAACCAACAGAACCCTGAACAGCTTCTACCTCCAAGTCTGGGACCAACAGAACCCTGAACAGCTTCTACCTCCAAGTCTGGAACCAACAGGACCCTGAACAGCTTCTACCTCCAAGTCTGGAACCAACAGAACCCTGAACAGCTTCTACCTCCAAGTCTGGAACCAACAGGACCCTGAACAGCTTCTACCTCCAAGTCTGGAACCAACAGAACCCTGAACAGCTTCTACCTCCAAGTCTGGAACCAACAGGACCCTGAACAGCTTCTACCTCCAAGTCTGGAACCAACAGAACCCTGAACAGCTTCTACCTCCAAGTCTGGAACCAACAGGACCCTGAACAGCTTCTACCTCCATAAGACTGATAAATAGTTAGTCCGGGTACCAATTGGTTAACTATTTGAACTATCTGCGTTGACCTTTTTTGTTACCAACTCTTGACTCACATGCTGCTACTGTTTATTATCTATCCTGTTGCCTAGTTACTGGTGCCCTACCTACAGTGCTTTCTGAAAGTATTCAGACCCCTTCTCCTTTTCCACATTTTGTTACGTTACAGCCTTTATTCTAAAATGGATTAAATACAAAATGTTTGTCATCAATCTACACACCTGTACCCCTACACATGGACTCAGTACCGGTTCCCCCTGTATATAGCCTCCACATGGACTCAGTACCGGTTCCCCCTGTATATTGCCTCCACATTGACTCTGTACCGGTAACCCCCTCCACATTGACTCTGTACTGGTACCCCCTGTATATAGCCTCCACATTGACTCTGTACCGGTAACCCCCTCCACATTGACTCTGTACTGGTACCCCCTGTATATAGCCTCCACATTGACTCGGTACTGTAACACCCTGTATATAGCCTCCACATGGACTCAGTACCGGTTCCCCCTGTATATTGCCTCCACATTGACTCTGTACCGGTAACCCCCTGTATATAGCCTCCACATTGACTCTGTACTGGTACCCCCTGTATATAGCCTCCACATGGACTCAGTACCGGTAACCCCCTGTATATAGCCTCCACATGGACTCGGTTCCGGTGCCCCCTGTATATAACCTCCACACTGACTCTGTACCGGGGCCCCCTGTATATAGCCTCCACATTGACTCTGTACCGGGGCCTCCTGTATATAGCCTCCACAGTGACTCAGTACCGTAACACCCTGTATATAGCCTCCACATTGACTCTGTACCGTAACACCCTGTATATAGCCTCCAGATTGACTCTGTATCGTAACACCCTGTATATAGCCTCCACATTGACTCTGTACCGTAACACCCTGTATATAGCCTCCACATTGACTCTGTACCGTAACACCCTGTATATAGCCTCCACATTGACTCTGTACCGTAATACCCTTAAGGGCTTGTAAGTAAGCATTTCACGGTAAAGTCTACACTTGTGACAAAAAGTTTGTTTTGAAAATGACAAATCGAAAACAGGTTTTTAGAAATGTTTGCGAATGTATAAAGAAAAACGTATTTACATAAGTATTCAGACCCTTTGCTATGAGACTCGAAATTGAGCTCAGGTGCATCCTGTTTCCATTGATCATCCTTGAGATGTTTCTAAACTCAGAAAAAAATGAAACATCCCTTTTTCAGGACCCTGTCTTTCAAAGATAATTCGTAAAAATCCAAATAACTTCACAGATCTTCATTGTAAAAGGTTTAAACACTGTTTCCCATGCTTGTTCAATGAACCATAAATAATTAATGAACATGAACCTGTGGAACGGTCGTTAAGACACTAACAGCTTACAGACCGTAGGCAATTAAGGTCACAGTTATGAAAACATAGAACACTAAAGAGGCCTTTCTACTGACTCGAAAAAACAAGCACACAGCCAAGACAACGCAGTAGTGGCTTCAGGACAAGTCTCTGAATGTCCTTGAGTGACCCAGCCAGAGCCTGGACTTGAACCCAATCGAACATCTCTGGAGAGACCGGAAAATAGTTGTGCAGCAACTCTCCCTATCCAACCTGACAGAGCTTGAGAGGATCTGCAGAGAAGAATGGGAGAAACTCCCCAAATACAGGTGTGACAAGCTTGTAGATTCATACCCAAGAAGAGTCAAGGCTGTAATTGCTGCCAAAGTACTGAGTAAAAGTCTGAATAGTTATGCAAATTTTATATTTCATTATTATTTTATATTTTTTTATACATTTATAAAAACCTATGTTTTTGCTTTGTCATTATGGGGTATTGTGATGTCATTATGGGGTATTGTGATGTCATTATTGGATATTGTGTGTAGATTGATGAAACTATTTAGTCAATTTTAGAATAAAGTCAAGGGGTCTGAATGTTCTTGATGTTTTACGTTGTACACTGAGGATATTTTTGAAGTATTCTGCATGCAGAGTCTCAATTTGGTGTTTGTCCCATTTTGTGAATTCTTGGTTGGTGACCGGACCCCATACCCCACAACCATAAAGGGTCAATGGGTTCTATAAATGATTCAAGTATTTTTAGCCAGATCCTAATTGGTAGGTCAATTTCATGTTCCTTTTGATGGCATAGAAGGCCCTTCTTGCCTTGTCTCTCAGATCGTTCACAGCTTTGTGGAAGTTACCTGTGGCGCTGATGTTTAGGCCGAGGCATGTATAGTTTCTCAGTCAGGGCCCGGGTCTGACAGAATCTGTGCAGAAGATCTAGGTGCTGCTGTAGGCCCTCCTTGGTTGGTGACAAAAGCACCAGATCATCAGCAAACAGTAGACATTTGACTTCCGATTCTAGTAGGGTGAGGCCGGGTGCTGCAGACTGTTCTAGTGCCCTCGCCAATTCGTTGATATATGTTGAAGAGGGTGGGGCTTAAGCTGCATCCTTGTCTCACCCCACGGCCCTGTGGAAAGATGTCTTTTGCCAATTTTAACCACACGCTTGTTTGTGTACATGGATTTTAATGTTTTTCCACCAAACACCACTTTCATCAATTTGTATAACAGACCCTCATGCCAAATTGAGTCAAAAGCTTTTTTGAAGTAAACAAAGCATGAGTAGACTTTGCCTTTGTTTTGGTTTGTTTGTTTGTCAATTGGGGTTTGCAGCGTGAATACGTGGTCTGTCGTATGGTAATTTGGTAAAAAGACAATTTGACTTTTGCTCAGTACATTGTTTTCACTGAGGAAATGTACAAGTCTTCTGTTGACAATAATGCAGAGTATTTTCCCAAGGTTGCTGTTGACGATTATGTCCCACGGTAGTTATTGGGGTCAAATTTGTCTCCACTTTTGTGGATTGGGGTGATCAATCCTTGGTTCCAAATATTGGGGAAGATGCCAGAGCTGAGGATGATGTTAAAGAGTTTAAGTATAGCCAATTGGAATTTGTGGTCTGTATATTTTATCATTTAATTTAGGATACCATCAACACCACATGCCTTTTTTGGGTTGGAGGGTTTGTATTTTGTCCTGTAGTTCATTCAATGTAATTGGAGAATCCAGTGGGTTCTGGTAGTCTTTAATAGTTGATTATAAGATTTGTATTTCATCATGTCTATGTTTTTGCTGTTTGTTCTTTATTATAGAGCTAAACATATAGGAGAAGTGGTTTATCCACACATCTCCGTTTTGGATAGATAACTCTTCGTGTTGTTTGTTTAGTGTTTTCCAATTTTCCCAGAAGTGGTTAGAGTCTATGGATTCTTCAAATACATTTGAGCTGATTTCTGACGTGCTGTTCCTTCTTTTTCCGTAGTGTATTTCTGTATTGTTTTAGTGATTCACCATAGTGAAGGAGTAGACTCAGGTTTTCTGGGTCTCTATGTTTTTTGGTTGGATAGATTTCTCAATTTGTCTTAGGTTTTTGCTTTCTCCATCAAACCATTTGTCATTGTTGTTCATTTTCTTAAGTTGTCTGCTTTAAATGTTTAGATTAGATGGTACATTTGACTTTTCAGCTTCCCTGTTTGTTTTCTACTGCCAAGTTTACACTATTACAGTGGAACATTTTGTCCAGGAAGTTGTCTAAAAGGGATTGAATGTGTTGTTGCCTAATTGTTTTTTGGTTGGTTTCCACACTACTTTCCTTCCATCTGTAGCATTTCATGATTTGAGTTTTGCTCTGTTCAGGTAGACTGTCCCTCTCTGTCTCTCTTTCCAGTGTATAACTTCTCTCTCGTCAGCGTATCGAGGCATTGTGTAACTCTCTCCTCTCTCTGTCTCTCTGTCTCTCTCTCCAGTGTGTAACTTTCTCTCTCTCTCCAGTGTGTAACTTTCTCTCTCTCTCTGTCTCCCTCTCCAGTGTGTAACTCTCTCCTCTCTCTGTCTCTCTCTCCAGTGTGTAACTTTCTCTCTCTCTCTGTCTCTCTCTCCAGTGTGTAACTCTCTCCTCTCTCTGTCTCTCTCTTCAGGGTCTGAGTATCGAGGCAGTGTGTAAGCAGCTGAGACAACTGTATGTGCTGAATAATGTGTCCTCTGAGTATTCTGTTTCCATAACCTGTGACCCTTCAACCTCCGCCAGCAACGAGATCCATCTCAGCATCGTAAGTCACTTCCTGTCACCTGTGTGAGTGTGTCTTGGGGTTAAAAGCAAAAAAATACAAATTTCTGTGGACTGTAAGGAAAATGAAACATAGTGTCTGCAAAAGTAAAGCATGAAGGATTTCCCTTAGTCTTCATAAGTCTGTCACTCTTTTCACACTACGGAGCCAAGCAGAGCTGGGCTGGCCTGGTTATGCCATAGACAGACGTGCATTATTTTTTACAATTTGTGTTCTATTTAATTGTATTTGTCACCGTGCTCCGGATAATGGTTACAGATTAGATACGCTGGCTAGCCGTTGTGAGATTTAGTGTTTCGCTGAAGCCATAAAACAACAAAACCCAGTTTAATCTGATAGACATAATCTGATAGACATAATCTGATAGACATAATCTGATAGACATAATCTGATAGACATAATCTGATAGACATAATCTGATAAACATAATCTGAAAACACTGTGTATCAAGACCTCCAATAACCTTTTTTTCTGTTTTCTTGGTTTTCCGTCATCTGGGCATGTTCATAAAACGTCTCCTGCTGATCTAGAATCAGATATGGCCTTTTAGCTCATAATGAGTAAGATTAAATGGCGATGGGGACCTGAGCCTAGATCAGTACTCCCTATTATGAATACGGGCCCTGATGAAGCAGAAACACCACACTTTTCCCTGTGTTTTGTAGGAGGGGACACGGTTATTCCAACATCCCAACAGACATTAGTTAGTATTCCAATACTTACAAGAGTAATCATAAAAAATAATGTTAACAATGAAAAGACTTTCTCTAATTTATCTTTGTGGCTGTAACGGTCGTTGAAGTCGTTCTCCTCCTCAGACGAGGAGGAGGAGTAAGGGTTGGACCAAAACGCAGCGAGGTATGATGACATACTGAATTTATTAAACAAGACGAAACACTATGAACACTTGAACAAACTACAAAACAATAAACGAAGTAGACAGACCTGAACTTACGAACTTACAATAATAACACGAAGAACGCACGAACAGGAACAGACTACAAACACGAACGAAAACGAAAACGAAACAGTCCCGTGTGGTGCGACATACACAGACACGGAAGACAATCACCCACAAACAAACAGTGTGAACAGCATACCTTTATATGGTTCTCAATCAGAGGAAACGTCAAACACCTGTCCCTGATTGAGAACCATATAAGGCTAATTACCAATGAACCTAAACATAGAAACACATAACATAGAATGCCCACCCCAACTCACGCCCTGACCAACTAAACACATACAAAAATAACAGACAACAGGTCAGGAACGTGACAGAACCCCCCCCTCAAGGTGCGAACTCCGGGCGCACCCCTAAAACTCAAGGGGAGGGTCTGGGTGGGCATCTGTCCGCGGTGGCGGCTCCGGCGCAGGACGAGGACACCACTCCACCATTGTCTTTGTCCCCCTCCTTAGCGTCCCTTGAGTGGCGACCCTCGCCCCCGACCATGGTCCATGAACCTTCACCAAGGCCCCTCCTAAATATAGACAACTCAGGACAGAGAGGTAGCTCAGGACAGAGAGGTAGCTCAGGACAGAGAGGTAGCTCAGGACAGAGCTCAGGACAGAGAGGTAGCTCAGGACAGAGAGGTAGCTCAGGACAGAGGGGCAACTCCGGACAGAGAGGCAACTCCGGACAGAGAGGCAGCTCCGGACAGAGAGGCAGCTCCGGACAGAGAGGCAGCTCCGGACAGAGAGGCAGCTCCGGACAGAGAGGCAGCTCCGGACAGAGAGGCAGCTCCGGACAGAGAGGCAGCTCCGGACAGAGAGGCAGCTCCGGACAGAGAGGCAGCTCCGGACAGAGAGGCAGCTCCGGACAGAGAGGCAGCTCCGGACTGAGTGGCAGCTCCGGACTGAGTGGCAGCTCCGGACTGAGTGGCAGCTCCGGACTGAGTGGCAGCTCCGGACTGAGTGGCAGCTCCGGACTGAGTGGCAGCTCCGGACTGAAGGGCAGCTCATGACTGGAAGGCAGCTCATGACTGGAAGGCAGCTCATGACTGGAAGGCAGCTCATGACTGGAGGGCGGCTCTGGCTGCTCATGGCTGGCTGGCGGCTCTGGCTGCTCATGGCTGGCTGGCGGCTCTGGCTGCTCATGGCTGGCTGGCGGCTCTGGCTGCTCATGGCTGGCTGGCGGCTCTGGCTGCTCATGGCTGGCTGGCGGCTCTTGCTGCTCATGGCTGGCTGGCGGCTCTGGCTGCTCATGGCTGGCTGGCGGCTCTGGCTGCTCATGGCTGGCTGGCGGAAGGTTCTGGCTGCTCCTGTCTGGCGGAAGGCTCTGGCTGCTCCTGTCTGGCGGAAGGCTCTGGCTGCTCCTGTCTGGCGGAAGGCTCTGGCTGCTCCTGTCTGGCGGAAGGCTCTAGCGGCTCCTGTCTGGCGGGCGGCTCTGAAGGCTCATGACAGACGGGCGGCTCTGAAGGCTCAGTACAGACGGGCGGCTTTGCAGGCTCAGTACAGACGGGCGGCTTTGAAGGCTCAGTACAGACAGGCAGTTCATGCGGCGCTTGGCAGACGGACAGTTAGACGCGTTGGGCAGACGGGCAGTTCAGGCGCCGTTGGGCAGACGGGCAGTTCAGACGGCATTGGGCAGACGGGCAGTTCAGACGGCGTTGGGCAGACGGGCAGTTCAGGCGCTGTTGGGCAGACGGGCAGTTGGGCAGACGGGCAGTTCAGGCGCCGTTGGGCAGACGGGCAGTTCAGGCGCCGCTGGGCAGACGGCAGACTCTGGCCGGCTGAGGCGCACTGTAGGCCTAGTGCGTGGTGCCGGAACTGGAGGTACCGGGCTAAGGACACGCACCTTCAGGCTAGTGCGGGGAGCAGGAACAGGGCACACTGGTTTCTCAAAGCGCACTATAGGCCTGGTGCGTGGTGCCGGAACTGGTGGTACCGGACTGAGGGCACGCACCTCAGGGCGAGTGCGGGGAGAAGGAACAGTGCGTACAGGGCTCTGGAGACGCACATTAGGCCTAGTGCGTGGTGCCGGAACTGGTGGTACCGGATTGGAGACACGCACCTCAAGGCGAGTGTGGGAAACAGCAACAGGACTCTGGAGACGCACAGGAGGCTTGGTGCGTGGTGTAGGCACTGTCTTAACCAGACGGCTAGCACGCACCTCAGGACGAGTATGGAGAGCTGTTCCCGGTGACATCAACTCACCGACACGTTCAGTCGGACGGATGTCGTGCCTCATGCACCAAACCAGTACATCCCTCATTACTCTCTCCTCCAATTTCCCCATTAAATCCTTCACAGTCTCTGCGTCACTCACCTCCAATTCCGCCCTCACCGGCTCCTTTCGGTAAGCAGGGGGAGTTGGCTCAGGTCTGACTCCTGACTCTGCCACACTCCCCGTGTTCCCCCCCCCAAGAAATTTTTGGGGCTGCCTCTCGGGCCTCCAGCCGCTCTGCCGTGCGAGCGCCTCATAATAGCGCCTCTCCGCCTTCGCTGCCTCCAGCTCTTCTTTGGGGCGGCGATATTCTCCTGGCTCTGCCCAGGGTCCTTTGCCGTCTAGGTCGTCCTCACATGTCCATTTCTCCAAATAGTGCAGCCTCTCCTGCTGCTGCTGCTGCTGCTGCTGTCGCTGTTGCCCGTTACCCCGCTGCTTGATCCTTTGTTGGTGGGTGATTCTGTAACGGTCGTTGAAGTCGTTCTCCTCCTCAGACGAGGAGGAGGAGTAAGGGTTGGACCAAAACGCAGCGAGGTATGATGACATACTGAATTTATTAAACAAGACGAAACACTATGAACACTTGAACAAACTACAAAACAATAAACGAAGTAGACAGACCTGAACTTACGAACTTACAATAATAACACGAAGAACGCACGAACAGGAACAGACTACAAACACGAACGAAAACGAAAACGAAACAGTCCCGTGTGGTGCGACATACACAGACACGGAAGACAATCACCCACAAACAAACAGTGTGAACAGCCTACCTTTATATGGTTCTCAATCAGAGGAAACGTCAAACACCTGTCCCTGATTGAGAACCATATAAGGCTAATTACCAATGAACCTAAACATAGAAAGACATAACATAGAATGCCCACCCCAACTCACGCCCTGACCAACTAAACACATACAAAAACCACAGAAAACAGGTCAGGAACGTGACAGAGGCATTGCTGCACACAATTATATTATGATGTAAGCAAGCGGCAGCCAAGTCACACAGGCTACGCAGAAAGCTAGTTCCCAAGTTAAACTTTATTTTTTTTTACATACATTTTCTACTATCCGGATATCCAAAGAAATGTCATATTATTCGAATAGTGAAATGATTTCAAATACCCCTCCCTAGTGTTTTTCTATCAGTATACAGAAGATACAGCTCACCTGTAAAGGACATAACAGATACCCAACCAGTATACCCCCCCCCCCCTCTCTCACCCCAGTACACAGTAGACCAGTGGATGGACAGATCCCCTATAAAGGGGATAAGAGATATCCAACCATTATAACCCCCCCTCTCTTCTCTCTTCAGTACACAGAGGACCACCTGATGGACAGATCCACTATAAAGGAGATAACAGATAGGATCATCGATCTGGTGTCTAAACACCATGGCAATAACAGCATCATCACCGCCATCGCCAAGGTCCATGTGCAGAGGAGGCCTAGCGCCAGCCAGACGGGTACGATTCATTCTCTCTCACACACACACACACACACACACACACACACACACACACACACACACACACACACACACACACACACACACACACACACACACACACAACTAACTACCACAGATCAGGAGTTCCAAACGCTGCCAGAGACCCGTAATTCCACATGGGTTGTGCGTGTAGGGTACACTAAATTAGAAGGGTTGCAGCCAAGGGGTGGGGAGTGTCTGTAAAGCCTACAGGGACAGGTGGGGACAGGTCGCTCTCTTTGTCTCGCTCTCTGTCTCTCTGTTGGTCTCTTTCTGTCTGTCGCTGTCTTTGTCTCGCTCTCTGTCTCTCTGTTGGTCTCTTTCTGTCTGTCGCTGTCTTTGTCTCGCTCTCTGTCTCTCTGTTGGTCTCTTTCTGTCTGTCGGTCTGTCGCTCTCTTTGTCTCGCTCTCTTTCGAACTGCACACACTTGTAGTAGGAAGGAGGGAAGAGATGAGGGAGAGAGGTTAATAAGAGAGAAAAAATAGAAAATGACACTGAGGAACTGTCCTGAGTTCTAACCTTCTACACGTTCATGGAAAAACCATATCTCAACCTGTGGCTGAGTCCTAAATTATCCCCTATCAAGTACACTTCTTTTGACCAGTGCTCATAGGTCCAGTCCTCTCTATCAGTCACATGGACCAAGGCCCATAGGTCCAGACCTCTCTATCAGTCACATGGACCAGGGCCCATAGGTCCAGACCTCTCTATCAGTCACATGGACCAGGGCCCATAGGTCCAGACCTCTCTATCAGTCACATGGACCAGGGCCCATAGGTCCAGTCCTCTATCAGTCACATGGACCAGGGCCCATAGGTCCAGTCCTCTCTATCAGTAATGCAATTCAGGTCTAACAGCCTTGAGCTGTAGCCAGGGTTTCATTCATGTGGAAATGTTGTGGAACTTGGCGAGGAGTGGAGAGATGGGGAGGGGGACGGAGTGAGGGAGAGGAGGACGGAGTGAGGGAGAGGAGGACGGAGTGAGGGAGAGGAGGACGGAGTGAGGGAGAGGACGGGAGGCTGCAGACAAATGGACAGTGTAGTGAGACAAATGTTGCAGACAGAAGAGCGAGAACTTTAGTAGGAGGAGACAGTCTTTATGTTGACGTTTATAACCTTTAGTAGGAGTAGACAGTCTCTATGTTGACGTTTATAACCTTTAGTAGGAGGAAACAGTCTTTATGTTGACGTTTATAACCTTTAGTAGGAGTAAACAGTCTCTATGTTGACGTTTATAACCTTTAGTAGGAGTAGACAGTCTCTATGTTGACGTTTATAACCTTTAGTAGGAGTAAACAGTCTCTATGTTGACGTTTATAACCTTTAGTAGGAGGAAACAGTCTTTATGTTGACGTTTATAACCTTTAGTAGGAGTAGACAGTCTTTATGTTGACGTTTATAACCTTTAGTAGGAGTAGACAGTCTTTATGTTGACGTTTATAACCTTTAGTAGGAGTAGACAGTCTTTATGTTGACGTTTATAACCTTTAGTAGGAGTAGACAGTCTCTATGTTGACGTTTATAACCTTTAGTAGGAGTAGACAGTCTTTATGTTGACGTTTATAACCTTTAGTAGGAGTAGACAGTCTCTATGTTGACGTTTATAACCTTTAGTAGGAGTAGACAGTCTCTATGTTGACGTTTATAACCTTTAGTAGGAGTAGACAGTCTTTATGTTGACGTTTATAACCTTTAGTAGGAGTAGACAGTCTTTATGTTGACGTTTATAACCTTTAGTAGGAGGAGACAGTCTTTATGTTGACGTTTATAACCTTTAGTAGGAGTAGACAGTCTTTATGTTGACGTTTATAACCTTTAGTAGGAGGAGACAGTCTTTATGTTGACGTTTATAACCTTTAGTAGGAGGAAACAGTCTTTATGTTGACGTTTATAACCTTTAGTAGGAGTAGACAGTCTCTATGTTGACGTTTATAACCTTTAGTAGGAGTAGACAGTCTCTATGTTGACGTTTATAACCTTTAGTAGGAGTAGACAGTCTTTATGTTGACGTTTATAACCTTTAGTAGGAGTAGACAGTCTTTATGTTGACGTTTATAACCTTTAGTAGGAGTAAACAGTCTTTATGTTGACGTTTATAACCTTTAGTAGGAGTAGACAGTCTCTATGTTGACGTTTATAACCTTTAGTAGGAGTAAACAGTCTCTATGTTGACGTTTATAACCTTTAGTAGGAGGAAACAGTCTTTATGTTGACGTTTATAACCTTTAGTAGGAGTAGACAGTCTCTATGTTGACGTTTATAACCTTTAGTAGGAGTAGACAGTCTTTATGTTGACGTTTATAACCTTTAGTAGGAGTAGACAGTCTTTATGTTGACGTTTATAACCTTTAGTAGGAGTAGACAGTCTTTATGTTGACGTTTATAACCTTTAGTAGGAGTAGACAGTCTTTATGTTGACGTTTATAACCTTTAGTAGGAGTAGACAGTCTTTATGTTGACGTTTATAACCTTTAGTAGGAGTAGACAGTCTTTATGTTGACGTTTATAACCTTTAGTAGGAGTAGACAGTCTTTATGTTGACGTTTATAACCTTTAGTAGGAGTAAACAGTCTCTATGTTGACGTTTATAACCTTTAGTAGGAGTAGACAGTCTTTATGTTGACGTTTATAACCTTTAGTAGGAGTAGACAGTCTTTATGTTGACGTTTATAACCTTTAGTAGGAGTAGACAGTCTCTATGTTGACGTTTATAACCTTTAGTAGGAGTAGACAGTCTCTATGTTGACGTTTATAATCTTTAGTAGGAGTAGACAGTCTCTATGTTGACGTTTATAACCTTTAGTAGGAGTAGACAGTCTTTATGTTGACGTTTATAACCTTTAGTAGGAGTAAACAGTCTCTATGTTGACGTTTATAACCTTTAGTAGGAGTAGACAGTCTTTATGTTGACGTTTATAACCTTTAGTAGGAGTAGACAGTCTTTATGTTGACGTTTATAACCTTTAGTAGGAGGAAACAGTCTTTATGTTGACGTTTATAACCTTTAGTAGGAGTAGACAGTCTCTATGTTGACGTTTATAACCTTTAGTAGGAGTAGACAGTCTTTATGTTGACGTTTATAACCCTTAGTAGGAGTAGACAGTCTCTATGTTGACGTTTATAACCTTTAGTAGGAGTAGACAGTCTTTATGTTGACGTTTATAACCTTTAGTAGGAGGAAACAGTCTTTATGTTGACGTTTATAACCTTTAGTAGGAGTAGACAGTCTTTATGTTGACGTTTATAACCTTTAGTAGGAGTAGACAGTCTCTATGTTGACGTTTATAACCTTTAGTAGGAGTAGACAGTCTCTATGTTGACGTTTATAACCTTTAGTAGGAGTAGACAGTCTCTATGTTGACGTTTATAACCCTTAGTAGGAGTAGACAGTCTTTATGTTGACGTTTATAACCTTTAGTAGGAGGAGACAGTCTTTATGTTGACGTTTATAACCTTTAGTAGGAGTAGACAGTCTTTATGTTGACGTTTATAACCTTTAGTAGGAGTAAACAGTCTCTATGTTGACGTTTATAACCTTTAGTAGGAGTAGACAGTCTTTATGTTGACGTTTATAACCTTTAGTAGGAGTAGACAGTCTTTATGTTGACGTTTATAACCTTTAGTAGGAGGAAACAGTCTTTATGTTGACGTTTATAACCTTTAGTAGGAGTAGACAGTCTCTATGTTGACGTTTATAACCTTTAGTAGGAGTAGACAGTCTTTATGTTGACGTTTATAACCCTTAGTAGGAGTAGACAGTCTCTATGTTGACGTTTATAACCTTTAGTAGGAGTAGACAGTCTTTATGTTGACGTTTATAACCTTTAGTAGGAGGAAACAGTCTTTATGTTGACGTTTATAACCTTTAGTAGGAGTAGACAGTCTTTATGTTGACGTTTATAACCTTTAGTAGGAGTAGACAGTCTTTATGTTGACGTTTATAACCTTTAGTAGGAGTAGACAGTCTCTATGTTGACGTTTATAACCTTTAGTAGGAGTAGACAGTCTTTATGTTGACGTTTATAACCCTTAGTAGGAGTAGACAGTCTTTATGTTGACGTTTATAACCTTTAGTAGGAGGAGACAGTCTTTATGTTGACGTTTATAACCTTTAGTAGGAGTAGACAGTCTTTATGTTGACGTTTATAACCTTTAGTAGGAGTAGACAGTCTTTATGTTGACGTTTATAACCTTTAGTAGGAGTAAACAGTCTCTATGTTGACGTTTATAACCTTTAGTAGGAGGAAACAGTCTTTATGTTGACGTTTATAACCTTTAGTAGGAGTAGACAGTCTTTATGTTGACGTTTATAACCTTTAGTAGGAGTAGACAGTCTTTATGTTGACGTTTATAACCTTTAGTAGGAGTAGACAGTCTTTATGTTGACGTTTATAACCTTTAGTAGGAGGAGACAGTCTTTATGTTGACGTTTATAACCTTTAGTAGGAGGAAACAGTCTTTATGTTGACGTTTATAACCTTTAGTAGGAGTAGACAGTCTTTATGTTGACGTTTATAACCTTTAGTAGGAGTAGACAGTCTTTATGTTGACGTTTATAACCTTTAGTAGGAGTAGACAGTCTTTATGTTGACGTTTATAACCTTTAGTAGGAGTAGACAGTCTTTATGTTGACGTTTATAACCTTTAGTAGGAGTAGACAGTCTTTATGTTGACGTTTATAACCTTTAGTAGGAGTAGACAGTCTTTATGTTGACGTTTATAACCTTTAGTAGGAGTAAACAGTCTCTATGTTGACGTTTATAACCTTTAGTAGGAGTAGACAGTCTTTATGTTGACGTTTATAACCTTTAGTAGGAGTAAACAGTCTCTATGTTGACGTTTATAACCTTTAGTAGGAGTAGACAGTCTTTATGTTGACGTTTATAACCTTTAGTAGGAGTAGACAGTCTTTATGTTGACGTTTATAACCTTTAGTAGGAGTAGACAGTCTTTATGTTGACGTTTATAACCTTTAGTAGGAGTAGACAGTCTCTATGTTGACGTTTATAACCTTTAGTAGGAGTAGACAGTCTTTATGTTGACGTTTATAACCTTTAGTAGGAGGAGACAGTCTTTATGTTGACGTTTATAACCTTTAGTAGGAGGAAACAGTCTTTATGTTGACGTTTATAACCTTTAGTAGGAGTAGACAGTCTCTATGTTGACGTTTATAACCTTTAGTAGGAGTAGACAGTCTTTATGTTGACGTTTATAACCTTTAGTAGGAGTAGACAGTCTTTATGTTGACGTTTATAACCCTTAGTAGGAGTAGACAGTCTTTGTTGATGTTTAACACTTGAGGGACCTCAAGTTACAGGACTTCTATATTTCAGGACAGACTCATTTGTTTCTTAACAATGAAATGGTTGATGAAGTCCTGTTTCTCTCCTACCCAGACTACCTCGTGCCGCTGCTGTCCTCTGTCTTCATTCTCCTCTGGATCCTGGCGTTGGTCTCAGTCTTCCTGTACTGCGTGCATCGCCGTCGGAAACGTGGCAGTCACCATGGCAACGGAGCCTTGTCGTCCGCGGCAACCGAAGACAACACAACCAACAATGTGCGCGAGCAGCTCAACCAGATCAAGAACCCCATCAACGAGAAACACGCCGGAGGCGGCGGCCATCTCACAACATCGGTGGCCATCAAGGACTACGAGGATAAGAACTCGATCGTCGCCAAGGTACGGACACACCACCCCCCGGAGGGCGAGGAGGACAACGATAAAGAGAGACATATGGGGAATAAAGGACGCTTCGCGGTTACAGCCAAACAACCTGCCTACACACTGGTGGAGCGGGAAGACCGGGGCCTCAATGGAGGCCTGGGGGCCAACGGGCCCAACGACGGGGACGGCAGGACCACGGTGCAGCCCAGTTCCAAACATCCTAACTGGACTAATAAACAGGACAACAGGGTCCTGGAGACGGCACACAGCATGAACAGGATGGACTACATCGTATAGCAGGAAGTGACATTGGAGGCAGGAAATAAAACGCTGTGTAAAGAATTCCCCTTCCTGGACGTTATGGTCATCCCGGCAACGTGGTCCTTCTGACACGCTCTGTAGACACTGTGTTGCCGTGCAACCAAACCCTTTGATCATGCTGAAGAGGACCAGGGGGAGTGTTCTGGGATTTGTAGTTTTGTATCCCTGGGTGCGTCAGATGTGGTACCCTGTTTCCTATTTAGTGCACTACTTTTGACCAGAGCCCTATGGGCCAAGTGTACGTTGTAGGGAATAGGTTGCTGTTTTAGACGTTGCTCCTGATAATTTAACGCTAGCTGGCTACACTGGCAGAGAAGGTTGCTTTGGTTGGCAGGATAAGAGGTGTTGCGTTTTCACATTTCAACACTACACTTATTCCCTATATAACACACTACTTTTGAGTGGAGCCCTATGGGACCTGGTCTAAAGTAGTGTACTATGTAGGGAATAAGGGTGCCATTTTAGACACACATAGTTGTAATGTATTTCTCTCTCTCCTCTAGTAGGTATAAACTAGTTTTGTTTTGCCTTTTCAGCTTTCATACCACAGCAATGTCATGAAATTAAACCAAAATAAGTACAACTTTAGAATTATTTATTCTTTGGGGCGGGTGGGGTCGATGTCAGCAGTTGCAATATGAAGAATTTGTGTCGGTTTAGAATGTGTAGATATGTACATTTCTTTTATTTTTAATTAATCATTGTGTATATTTTGATTTATTAACTTAAATAATAATCAAGAGCCTTAAGATATAATTCCTTTTTATTTATATGTTCTGTCTCTAGATGGAAGGTTTTGACGGCTTAGTTTCTTTTTTGACGATGAACTTGTTTATTTCTTTCACAAAAAATGATTTTTTTTTTGTTGTTGCCTGAAATATTTTTATTATTTTTGTTTGTTTTTTAATGATTTTACAGCGTCCATTGTTGCTTAGAGGGGAAGAAGAAATTAAAACAAAATACAAATAAATGGTTGCTTTGGGCTGTAAACCTTTCAGAGATTGAGTGTAGTGGAAGACATTTTCCTTGTGACTAATTGAACAAAAAGCCTTTAGCAGCATCATAAGTCACTCATCACATACTCAGAAAACTGAAAAACAAGTATATCTGCCAATCACACATCAATCACGCATAAAGTCATAGCTAGACCAAGGACTTGTCCCACATGACACCCTATTCCCTATGGGCCCTGGTCTAAAGTAGTGCACCCTATTCCCTATGTGCCCTGGTCTAAAGTAGTGCACCCTATTCCCTATGGGCCCTGGTCAAAAGTAGTGCACCCTATTCCCTATGTGCCCTGGTCTAAAGTAGTGCACCCTATTCCCTATGGGCCCTGGTCTAAAGTAGTGCACCCTATTCCCTATGGGCCCTGGTCTAAAGTAGTGCACCCTATTCCCTATGGGCCCTGGTCAAAAGTAGTGCACCCTATTCCCTATGGGCCCTGGTCAAAAGTAGTGCACTATAAAGGGGATAGGGAGCCATTTGGGAGGTAACCCAATCGTACTTGAATGGTAGAGGGTCAACAGTCCCGGATCGGTTTGTGCTATCAAATCCATTGCATGCATGAAACCGAACAGGGCCTGTATTCATAAATTCTTTCAGAATAGGAGAGCTGATCTAGGATCAGGTCCTGCCTGTTCACATTCATTTTATTCATTATCTGAAAGGCAAAACTGATCCTAGACCAGCACTATGAATTGTGGGCCCTGGGACTCTTGAGGGGTGTACTACGAAGCAGCATCATTTAGTTAGCTAAATTTGTAATTAATTAACCACCAGACATAACTTTTGATGTTAGTGTCCATATTCTGTTAACTTACACCCAGATAATGTTGTGTCATCCTATACTGGTATTTGTGGCCATAAATTGGTAGAGAACAAACACCTCAAACGGACCGTTTAAAAAAATGCTTCCTGTTTCCTCATTGGCTGCGGTCTACTCACATGAATATATTTTATGCCCACACCATTAAAACACAGAAAAAGCTGCTTAACTTAATTATTTTTAGGAAGGTAAACTTTCACTAATTTGTAATTAATTATACGTGATATTTCATAAAAATCTAGAAACAGTGGACAATGAGAAAGATAAAACTTGTTTTTTTGGTTGTTGACCCAGTTGGACAATGTTCAAGTTTATTTAAAAAAAAAAAAAAAAAAATGTTTTTTTTATAAATATTTAGTCAATTTAGCTAGCTAAAGCATTGACCCTGCTTGGTAGTGCTCTATGCTGCCGGAAGACTGTTCTTTAGTTTCTGTTTCAACTATTAAGACGGACATGTTTTCTCTTTACGAGATCATGGCAACATTCATTTCCTGTCCTTTTTTCCACCCTTGTGTTATGAGAATGTATTATGTGTTGATGTTGCAATTCTGGCAATATTTTGAAAGTCAATATTTATTAAATATTTTTTATGAAAAGATAATTTAAACTGTCACCGTTTTGGAGTCATGTTCTGAGTAAAATATGTGAATGAATAAAACGTTTGATCCTGAGGTTATACAATCAAATCGATAGAAAAATGTATTGTCACATGCTTCATAAACAACCGGTTTAGACTAACAATTAAAATGCTTAAGAGATTAACGCTATCCGCCATAGTATTAACACAGCATCTGCACACACACGTCATACTCTGAAAAGTGGAAACATACTGTTTCTGTGAAGTAGTTTTGGGCTTTTATACAGTACCCTGAAATCAGTCAGTTTATTGAACCATGGGGAAAAATAGCTACTGTGTAAATACTTCAATGTGGTTTTGATTGGATTGAGCCATCGAGGGTCTTTACACTATGCCAGACACTTTTAACCATACAAGTTAGAGAGTATGAATGTGTCCTAAAATGGCACCCTATTCCCTAAATAGTGTACTATACAGGGACTAGGGTGCCATTACGGAGGCGCCCTATGGGTCTTTATTCTACGCCAAGATGTTTAGTCAATAACCAGACACGTTAGGGAAGGTTCTGAGACTACCGTGGAAACAACTTAATAGTGAACAAGGTCTCATTGTAAGCGTCTGTGTTTGACTAATGATTAATGTAGGCTGGAGCTAAACTCCTTTCAATCAGACCAACAGGCCTGAAGATTGACATTGTTCCAGAAATGTACTCCCCATGTCCAAATGATCCTGAACAGGGCTGGGGTGAATTCCATTTTTTATTTAGTCAATTCAGGAAGTGAACTGAACATTTTGTGAATTTGAATGGAATTGGTCCCAGCATTGATCCCTGGGGTACTCCTGCACTTTTAACATTTAACTAGGACCTAGATATATTCCAAACCTCATCACCTGATCTTCACTCTACCACACAGTGGGTTATGGATCTGAGACGGAGATGCCCAGAAGCCCACTAGATAGTGGTGTGTTGCGGAGGGGGACAGACTAACATCTTTAACCAATAACCAAACGGAGATTCAGTGAAAATGAAAAGAGCTGCGCGAAACGGTGCTGAAATAGTTGACCACACGCGGGTGCTTAAAATCCTATTTTAACAATTGGATGACTTTGGGTGTTCCAGTATCCTACTTTATTCCACTATTTCTGTGATATTTATTCACATAGTAATTCGATATGGATCCATCCAGACGTGGTTAGAAAACAAGGCATTTGGTGGACTCCGTAAGAGTCTATTGTCCTGCTGATAGTCCCTCAATAGTCTATTGTCCTGCTGATAGTCCATCAATAGTCTATTGTCCTGCTGATAGGCCATCAATAGTCTATTGTCCTGCTGATAGGCCATCAACAGTCTATTGTCCTGCTGATAGGCCATCAACAGTCTATTGTCCTGCTGATAGGCCATCAATAGTCTATTGTCCTGCTGATAGGCCATCAACAGTCTATTGTCCTGCTGATAGGCCATCAACAGTCTATTGTCCTGCTGATAGGCCATCAACAGTCTATTGTCCTGCTGATAGGCCATCAATAGTCTATTGTCCTGCTGATAGGCCATCAATAGTCTATTGTCCTGCTGATAGGCCATCAACAGTCTATTGTCCTGCTGATAGGCCATCAATAGTCTATTGTCCTGCTGATAGGCCATCAACAGTCTATTGTCCTGCTGATAGTCCCTCAATAGTCTATTGTCCTGCTGATAGTCCATCAATAGTCTATTGTCCTGCTGATAGGCCATCAACAGTCTATTGTCCTGCTGATAGTCCATCAATAGTCTATTGTCCTGCTGATAGTCCCTCAATAGTCTATTGTCCTGCTGATAGTCCATCAATAGTCTATTGTCCTGCTGATAGGCCATCAACAGTCTATTGTCCTGCTGATAGGCCATCAACAGTCTATTGTCCTGCTGATAGTCCCTCAATAGTCTATTGTCCTGCTGATAGGCCATCAACAGTCTATTGTCCTGTTGATAGGCCGTCAATAGTCTATTGTCCTGCTGATAGCCCATCAATAGTCTATTGTCCTGCTGATAGCCCATCAATAGTCTATTGTCCTGCTGATAGTCCATCAATAGTCTATTGTCATGCTGATAGGCCATCAATAGTCTATTGTCCTGCTGATAGTCCATCAATAGTCTATTGTCCTGCTGATAGGCCATCAACAGTCTATTGTCCTGCTGATAGCCCATCAATAGTCTATTGTCCTGCTGATAGTCCATCAATAGTCTATTGTCCTGCTGATAGTCCATCAATAGTCTATTGTCCTGCTGATAGGCCATCAACAGTCTATTGTCCTGCTGATAGCCCATCAATAGTCTATTGTCCTGCTGATAGTCCCTCAATAGTCTATTGTCCTGCTGATAGTCCATCAATAGTCTATTGTCCTGCTGATAGTCCATCAATAGTCTATTGTCCTGCTGATAGTCCATCAACAGTCTATTGTCCTGCTGATAGTCCATCAATAGTCTATTGTCCTGCTGATAGTCCATCAATAGTCTATTGTCCTGCTGATAGTCCATCAATAGTCTATTGTCCTGCTGATAGTCCATCAATAGTCTATTGTCCTGCTGATAGTCCCTCAATAGTCTATTGTCCTGCTGATAGTCCCTCAATAGTCTATTGTCCTACTGATAGCCCATCAATGGTGCATGCATCTTAAAATAACTCCTGCACAGAGAAAAGAAAGGACCCTTGAACAATTAACATGTCGGTAAAATACTGTTAGACTTAGGGATTATGGTCACAGACAGTGCTATTCGCAAACACTAATAATAATAATGGTTGGATAACAGATCGGCTTTCGGAACGCATTAAGAGGCGGCTTCTAGCTTCAAAGAAATCTGCAGAGCTGGGAAGGTTGTATTCTCCATAAATATAACATTCTGTTGGTTGCAAGAATTTTATATAATAATTAAAGTTTTGAATCCGGCGTCGTTTTGCGTGTCAATTCATAAACCAAGTGCCATGGAATCGGTACATCGAAAATCTCTTCCCAACTATTTTGTAATCTATATTTTACATTTAAGTCATTTAGCAGACGCTCTTATCCAGAGCGACTTACAAATTGGTGCATTCACCTTATGATATCCACACATGGTATTGCATTTTTATTTTATTTAACTAGGCAAGTCAGTTAAGAACAAATTCTTATTTTCAATGACGGCCTAGGAACAGTGGGTTAACTGCCTGTTCAGGGGCAGAACGACAGATTTGTACCTTTTCAGCTCGGGGATTTGAACTTGCAACCTTTCGGTTACTAGTCCAACGCTCTAACCACTAGGCTACCCTGCCGCCCCTATATGGCACAGCTGTCATTTTTTTGGTCCTTAAATGAAACTGGTATATGTTTTTATTTATCATAATTTTATTTAACTAATTTTGGTCTTTAATGCAGGGCCGACAGACAAGTTCCTTACTTCCTCCCCCTTCCATTTGCCTCTTCCATTTTTGTGGTAATGCTGCAATTAGTTGGTTGTAATTTTGGGTAGAGCAGACATTTACATATTGTTGTGTCAGCTGCATGTGTGACAACTCCACCAGTCCTATTTATATCATTTACAAAGATTATATATTTTAAAAACATTTTATAGGATTTTTTTTTTTTTTTTATCAATTAGTGTATTTTTAGTTTAACCACAATATTTGTTGTATTATTTGTTCAGTTTTTTTTCTGGTGGATTAAACTGAAATTGCAACCAACTTTCTATGGCTTGTTTAAAAAAAGACAATATTTTGTTTTCAAATAACCGAAAGTGAGCGGTTGTAATCTGAATAAAGGGAAAGAGGACGTTCCTGAACATGGGGTGAGACATTCTTAATAATTAGTTAGAAAACCAGTTCAGATTTAAGTAGAACTTTTGTATGACTGAAGCCCTTAGTGATGTCATAATGGTCGCGTGCTTTCATATTTAATCATTTCTGCCCTCCGACTTCATATTCATTATATAAGTAGGTCCATGTGCACCTTGATATTGGAGATGGAGGCAGGAAGACCCGGCACCTTCCTCAGATGAACCGCAACATGTCGGCTAAAGCCATTTAATTCATGAATGCATTTGAAGTTTTTTTTAATATTGTGATAGTGAAGAGCAAAATAATCCTAACATTTACAAATAAAAATCTGATTGATTTATCAAGACCGGTCCCCATGCTATGTCATTCAGCGATATCTATTCCCATAGTAATTCCTTATGGATGCATCCAGAGGTTAGAAAACAGTGCATGTGGTGGGCTATGCAAAAGAGATGGGAGAAGTGACATGTCTCACAAACATCCATTAATACATTTAAAGTCTCTAAACTCGGCAAGAGTCTATATTCCTCCTGATAGTTTAAATAAACATCTGCATTTTGAAAGAGTATTTTTAATCATTATTTTATTAACAAAAGCATAAAGATACTGATGAAGAAATACTGTACAGCTTTATCCGACATGTTGTGGTTACATGATGTTTCTAGTTAGAAATGTAACACTTGATACATTACAAGTTGGGGGCATTTCTTTTCACACCTAGCCGAGCTATTAGACGATCCTTTTGTAAAGGTATGAAGAGTCTATTGTCCTGCTAGTAGCCCATCGTGGAAACGTTGTTTGCAGAATTCACAGCCTACAAAATACCTCCAGCTGTCCATCACTACTGTAAATAAAAATACAGCATCTACAGTGGTCCAAATCTATTATTGAATTTGATGTAAAAAAATTAAACGCAGATAATTTTAAACGTTATACTAACAAGTGGTTGCCATGGTGAATAATCCAATAATATATCGGTATGACACGGCTCTCGGAACTCATTAAGAGGCGGCTTCTAAATGAAAATACTAGCAGATCACTAACATGTCCCTGTAGATCTAACTGGAGAATTCTAAATTAATATAATAATTTTTTTTGATTGAATGACAGATCGGCTCTCGGAACTCATTAAGACTCATTCTGTCCTCAATATAATCATTAATTCAGAAGGTTAAACTCACGGGTTTTAGGCCTGTAGTAGATAACAATCCATGCCTTTTGGGGATGCTAAGAAGTCAAAAGTTATGGGTGGAGTTAGAATTTTGTCTGTCAGTAGTTTTAAAATCAACCAATCAACCAAATGTTTAAGGTGCGTGTGGGCGATGGAAAGAAACAAAATGGTGCCGTTTGATGTGAGCGCTGGAGATAAAATAAATGACTACAAAAAAAATAAGGCTTGTAACACGCATCTGATTATTCATTATGAATAGGATTTATTTTTGTTTACATTCTTCATTGTAACCACAATGTCACAAATAATTGAACCCACACAACATGAGCAGATTAACTTGGTCAAAACATTTCTTTATTAAAAGACTATCAGAAAGAAAGTTGGTACTTATTTTTGATCCAAAGCTTTATGCTGACAAATCCTCGCTGGATTCTTTCATTCCGTTTCTTCTTCACATCAGCAAAGAAGGACTCCGTGTTTCAAAAACTCACTTTCTCTAGAGGGTCTATCACTCTTTCACACAGTGGTAAATAAAGCCAGTTTGTTATTTAGAATGATTCATTTCTGTTTTTAGAGGGAGAGAAACCAAAAGCCCACCGTGCTTATTTTTCAAAAATTGTCAGTCCACATGTCAAGTGTAATTCCCCCATTGTGTTTACCTAAGTTCTCTCCACCGACCGTTGTTGTTGTTGCCTGATGGAGGAGTCTAGTGCCAGAGGAGAGTCTCTCAGACTGAAACATTCACAACTCCATTAATTTATGAAAAGATAGTCCATTATTTGCCAGAGATAAGACTACCGCTAGATCCCTGCCTGTGCCATTAAACCCCTACAACTCATCCAGAACGCCGCAGCCCGTCTGGTGTTCAACCTTCCCAAGTTCTCTCACGTCACCCCGCTCCTCCGCTCTCTCCACTGGCTTCCAGTTGAAGCTCGCATCCGCTACAAGACCATGGTGCTTGCCTACGGAGCTGTGAGGGGAACGGCACCTCCGTACCTTCAGGCTCTGATCAGGCCCTACACCCAAACAAGGGCACTGCATTCATCCACCTCTGGCCTGCTCGCCTCCCTACCTCTGAGGAAGTACAGTTCCCGCTCAGCCCAGTCAAAACTGTTCGCTGCTCTGGCACCCCAATGGTGGAACAAACTCCCTCACGACGCCAGGTCAGCGGAGTCAATCACCACCTTCCGGAGACACCTGAAACCCCACCTCTTCAAGGAATACCTAGGATAGGATAAAGTAATCCTTCTAACCCCCCCCCCCCCCTTAAAGAGTTAGATGCACTATTGTAAAGTGGTTGTTCCACTGGATATCATAAGGTGAATGCACCAATTTGTAAGTCGCTCTGGATAAGAGCGTCTGCTAAATGACTTAAATGTAAATGTAGATCAGCGTTCTAACTCCCCCTTGTGATAGTGTGGTGCAGTGACAGAATGCCACCATCTACCACTAACGGCCGCGGCATAAGCTCAAAACTTTTAAACGAAGAACCACTGTGTGTCGTTAGATGCTTTTATTATTATTTTCTTATTGTTTTACCCCTTTTTCTCCCCAATTTTGTGGTTTCCAATTGGTCGTTACAGTCTTGTCCCATCGCTGCAACTCCCGTACGGACTCGGGAGAGGCGAAGGTCGAGAGCCGTGCGTCCTCCGAAACACAACCCAACCCGATGCTTCTTGACACAACGCCTGCTTAACCCGGAAGCCAGCCGCACCGATGTGTCGGAGGAAACACCGTACACCTGGCGACCGCGTCAGCGTGCACTGCGCCCGGCCCGCCACAGGAGTCGCATCTGCGCGATGGGACAAGAACATCCCTGCCAGCCAAACCCTCCCCTAAACCCGGACGACGCTGGGCCAATTGTGCGTCACTATATACACAGAAGATCTCTACTAAACATAAAAATCAAGATGTTTATCGGTCTCTCCGTGACCGCCGATAACTTAAGAACCAAGTTACAATAATTTTTTTTATTTTTTACAATAAACAAAATGACAAAAAGATGCATCAAATGAAAGATGAATAACCTACAAGTACATTTTAATCATATGGAAATCAATCGAGTACTATTTTGCCAAGCTACTGTCTAATTTATGCCTCAATATATTGGATGATGTGTATCAATATGAGCCCAATAATGTGTCAAACCTGATTCAGTGCATTATTGTTGGGTAAGAATTCGAATAAGCCGCCTCAATATGGAGCCACAGGCTTCAGGAGCTGATCTGTCGTCAGTATTGTGGAATAATTCTAATGTTAATATCAGATTTGAAAGGAGAAAACTGAACTGAGAGCAGGCTGAGTGACTGGGGAGGGCTGAGTGACTGTTATTTAGTTGAGCAGAGTCAGTGGGGGGCTGGGAAGGTTGGTTTCCTTGTTGGGCCCTAGCCGAGCCAGGGTGGGGGCCCGGAGGGCCTGCATAGCTGTGGAGACCCAGGGGGAAGTGGGTTGACTGGTTTCCCAGGAATCTATCTGGCCGTGGGGCTATGGAGAGGGAGTGATCTGGCCCAACTCTGGCCCTGCCCTCTGCACTCTGGCAACACCAAGAACCCCTCTGGCTACACCTCTGGCTACTGAGTCAGAGGATACTGGAAGGGGTCAGATGCCTAGGAGTCAGTCAGAGGATACTGGAAGGGGTCAGATGCCTAGGAGTCAGTCAGAGGATACTGGAAGGGGTCAGATGCCTAGGAGTCAGTCAGAGGATACTGGAAGGGGTCAGATGCCTAGGAGTCAGTCAGATGATACTGGAAGGGGTCAGATTCCTAGGAGTCAGTCAGATGATACTGGAAGGGGTCAGATTACTAGGAGTCAGTCAGAGGATACTGGAAGGGGTCAGATGCCTAGGAGTCAGTCAGAGGATACTGGAAGGGGTCAGATTACTAGGAGTCAGTCAGAGGATACTGGAAGGGGTCAGATGCCTAGGAGTCAGTCAGAGGATACTGGAAGGGGTCAGATGCCTAGGAGTCAGTCAGAGGATACTGGAAGGGGTCAGATTCCTAGGAGTCAGTCAGAGGATACTGGAAGGGGTCAGATTACTAGGAGTCAGTCAGAGGATACTGGAAGGGGTCAGATGCCTAGGAGTCAGTCAGAGGATACTGGAAGGGGTCAGATTACTAGGAGTCAGTCAGAGGATACTGGAAGGGGTCAGATTACTAGGAGTCAGTCAGAGGATACTGGAAGGGGTCAGATTACTAGGAGTTAGTCAGATGATACTGGAAGGGGTCAGATTACAAGGAGTCAGTCAGAGGATACTAGAAGGGGTCAGATGACTAGGAGTCAGTCAGAGGATACTGGAAGGGGTCAGATGCCTAGGAGTCAGTCAGATGATACTGGAAGGGGTCAGATTACTAGGAGTCAGTCAGAGGATACTAGAAGAGGGTCAGATGCCTAGGAGTCAGTCAGAGGATACTGGAAGGGGTCAGATTACTAGGAGTCAGTCAGATGATACTGGAAGGGGTCAGATGACTAGGAGTCAGTCAGAGGATACTGGAAGGGGTCAGATGCCTAGGAGTCAGTCAGAGGATACTGGAAGGGGTCAGATGCCTAGGAGTCAGTCAGAGGATACTGGAAGGGGTCAGATTACTAGGAGTCAGTCAGAGGATACTGGAAGGGGTCAGATTACTAGGAGTCAGTCAGATGATACTGGAAGGGGTCAGATGACTAGGAGTCAGTCAGAGGATACTGGAAGGGGTCAGATGCCTAGGAGTCAGTCAGAGGATACTGGAAGGGGTCAGATGCCTAGGAGTCAGTCAGAGGATACTGGAAGGGGTCAGATTACTAGGAGTCAGTCAGAGGATACTGGAAGGGGACAGATTACAAGGAGTCAGTCAGAGGATACTAGAAGGGGTCAGATGCCTAGGAGTCAGTCAGAGGATACTGGAAGGGGTCAGATTCCTAGGAGTCAGTCAGAGGATACTGGAAGGGGTCAGATGCCTAGGAGTCAGTCAGAGGATACTGGAAGGGGTCAGATTACTAGGAGTCAGTCAGAGGATACTGGAAGGGGTCAGATGCCTAGGAGTCAGTCAGAGGATACTGGAAGGGGTCAGATTCCTAGGAGTCAGTCAGAGGATACTGGAAGGGGTCAGATTACTAGGAGTCAGTCAGAGGATACTGGAAGGGGTCAGATGCCTAGGAGTCAGTCAGAGGATACTGGAAGGGGTCAGATTACTAGGAGTTAGTCAGATGATACTGGAAGGGGTCAGATTACAAGGAGTCAGTCAGAGGATACTAGAAGGGGTCAGATGACTAGGAGTCAGTCAGAGGATACTGGAAGGGGTCAGATGCCTAGGAGTCAGTCAGATTACAAGGAGTCAGTCAGAGGATACTAGAAGGGGTCAGATGACTAGGAGTCAGTCAGAGGATACTGGAAGGGGTCAGATGCCTAGGAGTCAGTCAGAGGATACTGGAAGGGGTCAGATGCCTAGGAGTCAGTCAGAGGATACTGGAAGGGGTCAGATGCCTAGGAGTCAGTCAGAGGATACTGGAAGGGGTCAGATGCCTAGGAGTCAGTCAGATGATACTGGAAGGGGTCAGATTACTAGGAGTCAGTCAGAGGATACTAGAAGGGGGTCAGATGCCTAGGAGTCAGTCAGAGGATACTGGAAGGGGTCAGATGACTAGGAGTCAGTCAGAGGATACTGGAAGGGGTCAGATGACTAGGAGTCAGTCAGAGGATACTGGAAGGGGTCAGATGCCTAGGAGTCAGTCAGAGGATACTGGAAGGGGTCAGATTACAAGGAGTCAGTCAGAGGATACTGGAAGGGGTCAGATGACTAGGAGTCAGTCAGAGGATACTGGAAGGGGTCAGATGACTAGGAGTCAGTCAGATGATACTGGAAGGGGTCAGATGACTAGGAGTCAGTCAGAGGATACTGGAAGGGGTCAGATGACTAGGAGTCAGGCAGAGGATATTGGAAGGGGTCAGATGACTAGGAGTCAGTCAGAGGATACTGGAAGGGGTCAGATTCCTAGGAGTCAGTCAGATGATACTGGAAGGGGGTCAGATGCCTAGGAGTCAGTCAGAGATCAAGTCCTAAATGGAACTGTGGAAGAGACAGGGTATTGGGTAAACACACATCTGCCACAATACCATCTCTATCCCTGGCATCAGGCATCTTTACTGTACCCTCAAGCTCTCTCCTCTCTCAGTCTCTCTCCTCTCAGTCTCTCTCCTCTCTCAGTCTCTCTCCTCTCTCAGTCTCTCTCCTCTCTGTCTCTCTTCCCCTCCATAATCTTTCCCCTCTCTTCTCCTCTCCTACTCTTCTCCCCTCCATTATATTCCCTCTCTTCTCCTCTCTTCCCCTCCATAATCTTTCCCCTCTTCCTCTCCCTTCTCATCTCCTCCTCCCACCATGCTCCCTCCCCTCCTCTCCCTCCCCTATGACGCCTAGTGTGTGGAAGCAATAGACAGGGCTGAGGAGACTACATCCTTGACAGATCGGCCCTCAGACCTGCGGCGGGGCCGTTTTGGTTCGTCTGCTCTGTGTTATTGCTGCTTGTGAGAGGAAGGAGACTCTGGGACTGTTTCCCTGGAGTAAGCAGCTCCACTTCCACTGTGGTTTGAGAGGTTTGGGACTGGGTCCGCTCTGGGGCTGGCGCTGGTCCTGGTCTGGGAGAGAGGGGCTGTGGACTGGTCCTGCCCTGGCCGCTGGGGAAAGAGCAGGAGCTGGGAGAGAGGAGAGAGGGGCTGTGGACTGGTCCTGCCCTGGCCGCTGGGAGAGAGGAGCTGTGGACTGGTCCTGCCCTGGCCGCTGGGAGAGAGGAGCTGTGGACTGGTCCTGCCCTGGCCGCTGGGAGAGAGGAGCTGTGGACTGGTCCTGCCCTGGCCGCTGGGAGAGAGGAGCTGTGGACTGGTCCTGCCCTGGCCGCTGGGAGAGAGGAGCTGTGGACTGGTCCTGCCCTGGCCGCTGGGAGAGAGGAGCTGTGGACTGGTCCTGCCCTGGCCGCTGGGAGAGAGGAGCTGTGGACTGGTCCTGCCCTGGCCGCTGGGAGAGAGGAGCTGTGGACTGGTCCTGCCCTGGCCGCTGGGAGAGAGGAGCTGTGGACTGGTCCTGCCCTGGCCGCTGGGAGAGAGGAGCTGTGGACTGGTCCTGCTCTGGCGCTGGGGAAAGAGCAGGAGCTGGGAGAGAGGAGAGAGGGGCTGTGGACTGGTCCTGCTCTGGGGAAGAGGCTGGGTATGGGAGAAAGGAGAGAGGGGATGGGGCTGTGGACTGGTCCTTCTCTGGGGCTGGGAAAGAGGCTAGGTATGGGAGAAAGGAGAGAGGGGATGGGGCTGTGGACTGGTCCTGCTCTGGGGCTGGGAAAGAGGCTAGGTATGGGAGAAAGGAGAGAGGGGATGGGGCTGTGGACTGGTCCTTCTCTGGGGCTGGGAAAGAGGCTAGGTATGGGAGAGAGGAGAGAGGGGATGGGGCTGTGGACTGGTCCTTCTCTGGGGCTGGGGAAGAGGCTGGGTATGGGAGAAAGGAGAGAGGGGATGGGGCTGTGGACTGGTCCTTCTCTGGGGCTGGGAAAGAGGCTAGGTATGGGAGAAAGGAGAGAGGGGATGGGGCTGTGGACTGGTCCTTCTCTGGGGCTGGGAAAGAGGCTAGGTATGGGAGAAAGGAGAGAGGGGATGGGGCTGTGGACTGGTCCTTCTCTGGGGCTGGGAAAGAGGCTGCAGCTGGGGGCAGGGGCTGGGAAAGCCTCGGACTCTGTCTTGGCACTGGATTTGACCAGAGGTGGACGAGGAGACGACAGAGGAGGAGGAAGAGGGAGAGGGTTGGAGGATTCAGCTGAGTGTGTTATGAGTGTTGGAGGAACAAGCTACTAGAGGTGGCCCAAGGCACACCCTCTTGGCCCTGGGAGGGTCTTCCCCTGGGACCCTGCTGGGTTCGTCTTCACCACCCCGACACCGGGACTGACTCAGTACTGTCTCTCTGGGGTCAGTGTTCCCTGGGAGACCAACACTCTCTCGTTGCTGCCCCTCTGTGAGTCCCACCCCTCCCACAGCCCCGGCCTGTACTGTGGGGTCAGTGGATGTTGTGGGCTGGCCGTGGGGCAGCACTGCGTCTGTGGTAAGGCTGGGCTGGCCGTGGGGCAGCACTGCGTCTGTGGTAAGGCTGGGCTGGCCGTGGGGCAGCACTGCGTCTGTGGTAAGGCTGGGCTGGCCGTGGGGCAGCTCTGCGGTAAGGCTGGGCTGGCCTGTCGGTGGCTGGGGCACCGGAGCCTGTTCTCCTGGGACTCTGTTCTGCTCAGAGTGAAGTTTCTTCCCCAGGATTGATCCGCAGGGCAGAGGTTGGGTTTCTGGTTGGGGCCTGGTGTTTGCGTGCCTGGCTCTGAAACAGGGAACAGACAGAGAGGATGATCGTGTATCTTATTATCCCAACACTGTGGCTCTGGAACATTTTCCCATTAGATCATAGTAACTGACATCTTCTGGAGGGAACTTCTCTTTGTTATTGTGGAGGAGTTCAGTTCGTCTCTGGTTTCTGCTGCTGGCCTGGAAAAATACTGGGACTCTGTACTCTGACTCTAGAGGGAGGGAGGGAGACAGAGAGACAGAGGAAGGGAGAGAGAGGGAGGGAGGTTTGGGAGGGAGGGAGAGGGAGGGAGGGAGGGAGAGAGAGAGGGAGAGGGAGAGAGAGAGGGAGGGAGAGGGAGAGAGGGAGTCAGAGGGAGGGAGACAGAGGGAGGGAGGGAGGGAGGGAGGGAGGGAGGGAGGGAGGGAGGGAGGGAGGGAGGGAGGGAGGGAGGGAGAATTAGTGGGAGAGGGAGAGAGAAGACAAACAGGGAATCAGTGTCAACAGAGAATAATATGTGTGGCTTCCTATGGAAGGCCTGGCTCTGTAACAAACTGCTGTCATCGTCACAGACACCGTGTAAAGAGCATTTTACAGCTCTCCCTCGCTTTCTCTCTCTCTCTCGCCCATCTTCACAGACACCGTGTAAAGAGCATTTTACAGCTCTCCCTCGCTTTCTCTCTCTCTCTCGCCCATCTTCACAGACACCGTGTAAAGAGCATTTTACAGCTCTCCCTCGCTTTCTCTCTCTCTCTCGCCCATCTTCACAGACACCGTGTAAAGAGCATTTTACAGCTCTCCCTCGCTTTCTCTCTCTCTCTTGCCCATCTTCACAGACACCGTGTAAAGAGCATTTTACAGCCATTAGAGGCAAGGAGACAGACACACAGAGAACCCATGTAAAGAGCATTTTACAGCCATTACAGTTCAGGAGATAAAGATTGGAGCTTGTTGGAGGAGAGGACTGCTTTTAAAAAATATACTGAAATGAAGGACTATTTCAAACAGTTTGATTACAAGTATCTAACCACATAATACCAGGAGTCAACTTCTGTGGATCGATGAGTCAACATGTTACATCCTTCATTAGATTCTTAGTGCTTCACTCTGGTACATCTGATTGATATTCTCTAACAGTGACATAGCACGTTACATATGGGTGTTATTAACCCTCTGACATAGCACGTTAAATATGTGTTTTTACCCCTCTAACAGTGACATAGCACGTTAAATATGTGTTTTTACCCCTCTAACAGTGACATAGCACGTTAAACATGGATGTTATTAACCCTCTGTGACATAGCACATTAAATATGTGTTATTAACCCCATGTGACATAGCACATTAAATATGGGTGTTATTAACCCTCTGACATAGCACATTAAATATGTGTTATTAACCCTCTGTGACATAGCACATTAAATATGAGTGTTATTAACCCTCTGACATAGCACATTAAATGTGTTATTAACCCTCTGTGACATAGCACATTAAATATGGGTGTTATTAACCCTCTGACATAGCACATTAAATATGGGTGTTATTAACCCTCTGACATAGCACATTAAATATGGGTGTTATTAACCCTCTGACATAGCACATTAAATATGGGTGTTATTAACCCTCTGACATAGCACATTAAATATGGGTGTTATTAACCCTCTGACATAGCACATTAAATATGGGTGTTATTAACCCTCTGACATAGCACATTAAACATGGGTGTTATTAACCCTCTGACATAGCACATTAAATATGGGTTTTATTAACCCTCTGACATAGCACATTAACTATGGGTGTTATTAACCCTCTGACATAGCACATTAAATGTGTTATTAACCCTCTGTGACATAGCACATTAAATATGTGTTATTAACCCTCTGACAGTGACATGTGTTATTAACCCTCTGACAGTGACATAGCACGTTAAATAACTGTTATTAACCCTCTGTGACATAGCACATTAAATGTGTGTTATTAACCCTCTGACAGTGACATGTGTTATTAACCCTCTGACAGTGACATAGCACGTTAAATAACTGTTATTAACCCTCTGTGACATAGCACATTAAATATGTGTTATTAACCCTCTGACAGTGACATAGCACGTTAAATAACTGTTATTAACCCTCTGTGGCACTTGGTAACTTCCCAGCTGGCACCCTGGTTTAATCCCTCTCTTTACTACAGCTCTCCACCAGACAGAACGAGACTTCAACGATTAAAGCCTTGTGAATACAATCACCAAGCCAACAAGGAGAGAGTGTGTGTGTGTGTGTGTGTGTGTGTGTTACATTTTCCTCCTCACTGGGGCATACCGTAGCAAAAAAAAGTTTTAATTTTTCCCTCCCTGTTTCAGTCAGTTTTCTGTTTGTGGTCTGCAGTATTGAGGGCAGAGAGACATGGATGGAAAGGCAGCAACTCAGGAAGTAATGACCCATCCAGCCCACACACAACTGTGATGTTCAATCTAGCTGCTGGCAGAACGGAAAGAGAGAACGGAGAGAGAGAGAACGGAGAGAGAGAGAACGGAGAGAGAGAACGGAGAGAACGGAGAGAGAGAACGGAGAGAGAGAGAGAACGGAGAGAATGGAGAGAGAGAGGAGAGAGTACGGAGAGAGAGAGTACGGAGAGAGAGAACGGAGAGAGAGAGTACGGAGAAAGAGAGTACGGAGAGAGAGAGGAGAGAGAACGGAGAGAGAGAGAACGGAGAGAGAGGAGAGAGTACGGAGAGAGAGAGTACGGAGAGAGAGAGGAGAGAGAACGGAGAGAGAGAGAAGAGAGTACGGAGAGAGAGAGTACGGAGAGAGAGAGAACGGAGAGTTTGACCAGAACTTGGATCAAGAGCCCATCAATTTAACCCAAACTGATTGCATGAACTGAGTCCCAGATCTATACTGAACCAAAAAATATACGCAACATGTTTCATGAGCTGAAATAAAACATCCCAGAAATGTTCCATATGCATGAAAAAGCTTATTTCTCTTAAATTGCGTACACACACATGTTTACATCCCTGTTAGTGAGCCTTTCTCCTTTGCCAAGATAATCCATCCACCTGACAGGTGTGGCATATCAATAATCTGATTAAACAGCACGATCAATACACAGGTGCACCTTGTGCTGGGAACAATAAAAGGCCACTCCAAAATGTACAGTTTTGTCACACAACACAATGCCACAGATGTGTCAAGCTTTGAGGGAGCGTGCAATTGGCATGCTGACTGAATGAATGTCCACCAGAGCTGTTGCCAGATAATTTAATGTTCATTTCTCTAGCATAAGCCGCCTCAAACGGATTTGAATTCGGTGGTACGTTCAAACTGGCCTCACAACCGCAGACCACGTGTAACCACGCCAGTCCAGGACCTCCACCTCCGGCTTCTTCACCTGCTGGATCGTCTGAGACCAGCCACCTGTACAGCTGATTAAACTGAGGAGTATTTCTGTCTGTAATAAAGCCCTTTTGTGGGGAAAAACTCATCTGGTTAGCTGGGTCTGGCTCTCAAGTGGGTGGGCCTATGCCCAGTCATGTGAAATTCATAAATTAGGACTTAATTTATTTATTTCAATTGACTGATTTCCTTATATGAACTGTTACTCAGTAAAAACGCTGAAATTATGGGGTTTGTCTAGTACATTTGTTTCTATGTTTGTCCAGTATATTTGTTTCTATGTTTGTCCAGTAAATTTGTTTCTATGTTTGTCCAGTAAATTTGTTTCTATGTTTGTCCAGTAAATTTGTTTCTATGTTTGTCCAGTATATTTGTTTCTATGTTTGTCCAGTACATTCGTTTCTATGTTTGTCCAGTACATTTGTTTCTTTGTTTGTCCAGTATATTTGTTTCTATGTATGTCTAGTACATTTGTTTCTATGTTTGTCCAGTACATTTGTTTCTATGTTTGTCCAGTGTATTTGTTTCTTTGTTTGTCCAGTATATTTGTTTCTATGTTTGTCCAGTAAATTTGTTTCTATGTTTGTCCAGTATATTTGTTTCTATGTTTGTCCAGTATATTTGTTTCTATGTTTGTCCAGTAAATTTGTTTCTATGTTTGTCCAGTATATTTGTTTCTATGTTTGTCCAGTAAATTTGTTTCTATGTTTGTCCAGTACATTTGTTTCTATGTTTGTCCAGTATATTTGTTTCTTTGTTTGTCCAGTATATTTGTTTCTATGTTTGTCCAGTACATTTGTTTATGTTTGTCCAGTATATTTGTTTCTATGTTTGTCCAGTAAATTTGTTTCTATGTTTGTCCAGTAAATTTGTTTCTATGTTTGTCCAGTAAATTTGTTTCTATGTTTGTCCAGTATATTTGTTTCTATGTTTGTCCAGTACATTCGTTTCTATGTTTGTCCAGTACATTTGTTTCTTTGTTTGTCCAGTATATTTGTTTCTATGTTTGTCCAGTATAATTGTTTCTTTGTATGTCTAGTACATTTGTTTCTATGTTTGTCCAGTACATTTGTTTCTATGTTTGTCCAGTGTATTTGTTTCTTTGTTTGTCCAGTATATTTGTTTCTATGTTTGTCCAGTAAATTTGTTTCTATGTTTGTCCAGTATATTTGTTTCTATGTTTGTCCAGTAAATTTGTTTCTATGTTTGTCCAGTAAATTTGTTTCTATGTTTGTCCAGTAAATTTGTTTCTATGTTTGTCCAGTAAATTTGTTTCTATGTTTGTCCAGTATATTTGTTTCTATGTTTGTCCAGTACATTCGTTTCTATGTTTGTCCAGTACATTTGTTTCTTTGTTTGTCCAGTATATTTGTTTCTTTGTTTGTCCAGTATATTTGTTTCTATGTTTGTCCAGTATAATTGTTTCTTTGTATGTCTAGTACATTTGTTTCTATGTTTGTCCAGTACATTTGTTTCTATGTTTGTCCAGTAAATTTGTTTCTATGTTTGTCCAGTATATTTGTTTCTATGTTTGTCCAGTATATTTGTTTCTATGTTTGTCCAGTAAATCTATTTCTTTGTTTGTCCAGTATATTTGTTTCTATGTTTGTCCAGTAAATTTGTTTCTATGTTTGTCCAGTATATTTGTTTCTATGTTTGTCCAGTACATTCGTTTCTATGTTTGTCCAGTATATTTGTTTCGTTGTTTGTCCAGTAAATTTGTTTCTATGTTTGTCCAGTATATTTGTTTCTCCAGTATATTTGTTTCTATGTTTGTCCAGTATATTTGTTTCTATGTTTGTCCAGTATATTTGTTTCTATGTTTGTCCAGTAAATTTGTTTCTTTGTTTGTCCAGTATATTTGTTTCGTTGTTTGTCCAGTACATTTGTTTCGTTGTTTGTCCAGTATATTTGTTTCTATGTTTGTCCAGTACATTTGTTTCTATGTTTGTCCAGTATATTTGTTTCTATGTTTGTCCAGTATATTTGTTTCTATGTTTGTCCAGTATATTTGTTTCTTTTTTTGTCCAGTATATTTGTTTCTATGTTTGTCCAGTACATTTGTTTCTATGTTTGTCCAGTAAATTTGTTTCTATGTTTGTCCAGTAAATTTGTTTCTATGTTTGTCCAGTATATTTGTTTCTATGTTTGTCCAGTACATTCGTTTCTATGTTTGTCCAGTACATTTGTTTCTATGTTTGTCCAGTACATTTGTTTCTATGTTTGTCCAGTATATTTGTTTCTATGTTTGTCCAGTATATTTGTTTCTATGTTTGTCCAGTATATTTGTTTATTTTTTTGTCCAGTATATTTGTTTCTATGTTTGTCCAGTACATTTGTTTCTATATTTGTCCAGTATATTTGTTTCTTTGTTTGTCCAGTATATTTGTTTCTATGTTTGTCCAGTAAATTTGTTTCTTTGTTTGTACAGTATTTTTGTTTCTTTGTTTGTACAGTATAATTGTTTCTATGTTTGTCCAGTATATTTGTTTCTATGTTTGTCCAGTATATTTGTTTCTATGTTTGTTCAGTATAATTGTGCTGTCTTGCCAACTTCACGTGTGACAATGACAACATGAAAGATCTGAGACTCAGGCTGGCATGAACAGGAAGTGACGAGGGATCTCACTGGGTCCAAGTAATGTCTTTATACCGACACATTTCAGTATGACACGCTAGATAAAAACTCACATCACATTAGAATGAATAAGTAAGACAATAGTATGATCAGGAATGGAGACTAGAATAGACTCAGGGATATCACTCTGGATGGGTTCTAGAATAGACTCAGGGTTATCAGGAATGGAGACTAGAATAGACTCAGGGTTATCACTCTGAATGGAGACTAGAATAGACTCAGGGTTATCACTCTGAATGGGGACTAAATAGACTAGGGTTATCACTCTGGATGGGTTCTAGAATAGACTCAGGGTTATCAGAATGGAGACTAGAATAGACTCAGGTTATCACTCTGAATGGAGACTAGAATAGCCTCAGGGTTATCACTCTGGATGGGTTCTAGAATAGACTCAGGGTTATCAGGAATGGAGACTAGAATAGACTCAGGGTTATCACTCTGAATGGGGACTAGAATAGACTCAGCGTTATCACTCTGAATGGGGACTAGGATATACTCAGGGTTATCACTCTGAATGGGGACTAGAATAGACTCAGGGTTATCACTCTGAATGGGGACTAGAATAGACTCAGGGTTATCACTCTGAATGGGGACTAGGATATACTCAGGGTTATCACTCTGAATGGGGACTAAATAGACTCAGGGTTATCACTCTGAATGGGGACTAGAATAGACTCAGGGTTATCACTCTGAAGGGTTCTAGAATAGACTCAGGGTTATCAGGAATGGAGACTAGATAGACTCAGGGTTATCACTCTGAATGGGACTAGAATACTCAGGGTTATCACTGAATGGGGACTAGAATAACTCAGTTATCACTCTGAATGGGGACTAGGATATACTCAGGGTTATCACTCTGAATGGGGACTAGAATAGACTCAGGGTTATCACTCTGAATGGGGACTAGAATAGACTCAGGGTTATCACTCTGAATGGGGACTAGAATGACTCAGGTTATCAGGATGGAGACTAATAGACTCAGGGTTATCACTTGATGGGACTAGAATAGACTCGGGGTTATCACTCGGAATGGAGACTAGAATAGACTCAGGGTTATCACTCTGAATGGAGACTAGAATAGACTCAGGGTTATCACTCTGAATGGAGACAGAATAGACTCAGGTTATCACTCTAATGGGGACTAGAATAGACTCAGGGTTATCACTCTGAATGGGGACTAGAATAGACTCAGGGTTATAACTCTGAATGGGGACTAGAATAGACTCAGGGTTATCACTCTCTGAATGGACTAGAATAGACTCAGGGTTATCACTCTGAATGAGACTAGAATAGACTCAGGGTTATCACTCTGAATGGGACTAGAATAGACTCAGGGTTATCAGGAATGGAGACTAGAATAGACTCAGGGTTATCACTCTGAATGGAGACTAAATAGACTCAGGGTTATCACTCTGAATGGACTAGAATAGACTCAGGGTTATCACTCTGAATGGGGACTAGAATGACTCAGGGTTGTCACTCTGAATGGAGACTAGAATAGACTCAGGTTATCACTCTGAATGGGGACTAGAATAGACTCGGGATATCACTCTGGATGGGTTCTAGAATAGACTCAGGGTTATCAGGAATGGAGACTAGAATAGACTCAGGGTTATCACTCTGAATGGAGACTAGAATAGACTCAGGGTTATCACTCTGAATGGGGACTAGAATAGACTCAGGGTTATCACTCTGGATGGGTTCTAGAATAGACTCAGGGTTATCAGGAATGGAGACTAGAATAGACTCAGGGTTATCACTCTGAATGGGGACTAGAATACTATCAGGTTATCACTCTGAATGGGGACTAGGATATACTCAGGGTTATCACTCTGAATGGGGACTAAATAGACTCAGGGTTATCACTCTGAATGGGACTAGAATAGACTCAGGGTTATCACTCTGAATGGGACTAGGATACTCAGGGTTATCACTCTGAATGGGGACTAGAATAGACTCAGGGTTATCACTCTGAATGGGGACTAGAATAGCTCAGGGTTATCACTCTGAATGGGTTCTAGAATAGACTCAGGGTTATCAGGAATGGAGACTAGAATAGACTCAGGTTATCACTCTGAATGGAGACTAGAATAGACTCAGGGTTATCACTCTGAATGGGGACTAGAATAGACTCAGGGTTATCACTCTGAATGGGGACTAGAATAGACTCAGGTTATCACTCTGAATGGAGACTAGAATAGACTCAGGATATCACTCTGAATGGAGACTAGAATAAGACTCAGGGTTATCACTCTGAATGGGGACTAGAATAGACTCAGGGATATCACTCTGGATGGGTTCTAGAATAGACTCAGGGTTATCAGGAATGGAGACTAGAATAGACTCAGGTATTCACTCTGAAGGGAACTAGAATAGACTCAGGGTTATCACTCTGAATGGGTTCTAGAATAGACTCAGGGTTATCAGGAATGGAGACTAGAATAGACTCAGGGTTATCAATGAATGGGACTAGAATAGACTCAGGGTTATCACTCTGAATGGGGACTAGAATAGACTCAGCGTTATCACTCTGAATGGGACTAGGATATACTCAGGGTTATCACTCTGAAGGGGACTAGAATAGACTCAGGTTATCACTCTGAATGGGGACTAGAATAGACTCAGGGTTATCACTCTGAATGGGGACTAGATATACTCAGGGTTTATCACTCTGAATGGGGACTAGAATAGACTCAGGGTTACACTCTGAATGGGGACTAGAATAGACTCAGGGTTATCACTCTGAATGGGTTCTAGAATAGACTCAGGGTTATCAGAATGGAGACTAGAATAGACTCAGGGTTATCACTCTGAATGGGGACTAGAATAGACTCAGGGTTATCACTCTGGATGGGTTCTAGAATAGACTCGGGTTATCAGGAATGGAGACTAGAATAGACTCAGGGTTATCACTCTGAATGGAGACTAGAATAGACTCAGGGTTATCACTGAATGGGGACTAAATAGACTCAGGGTTATCACTCTGAATGGGGACTAGATATACTCAGGGTTATCACTCTGAATGGGGACTAGAATAGACTCAGGGTTATCACTCTGAATGGGACTAGAATAGACTCAGGGTTATCAGGAATGGAGAATAGAATAGACTCAGGGTTTCATCTGAATGGGACTAGAATAGACTCAGGGTTATCACTCTGAATGGGGACTAGAATAGACTCAGGGTTATCACTCTGAATGGGGACTAGAATAGACTCAGGGTTATCACTCTGAATAGAGACTAGAATAGACTCAGGGTTATCACTCTGAATGGGGACTAGAATAACTCAGGGTTATCAGGAATGGAGACTAGAATAGACTCAGGGTTATCACTCTGAATGGAGACTAGAATAGACTCAGGGTTATCACTCTGAATGGGGACTAGAATAGACTCAGGGTTATCACTCTGAATGGGGACTAGAATAGACCTCAGGGTTATCACTCTAATGGGACTAGAATAGACTCAGGGTTATCACTCTGAATGGGGACTAGAATAGACCAGGTTATCACTCTGAATGGGGACTAGAATAGACTCAGGTTATCACTCTGAATGGAGACTAGAATAGACTCAGGGTTATCACTCTGAATGGAGACTAGAATAGACTCAGGTTATCACTCTGAATGGGGACTAGAATAGACTCAGGGTTATCACTCTGAATGGGGACTAGAATAGACTCAGGGTTATCACTCTGAATGGAGACTAGAATAGACTCAGGGTTATCACTCTGAATGGGGACTAGAATAGACTCAGGGTTATCAGGATGGAGACTAGAATAGACTCAGGGTTATCACTCTGAATGGAGACTAGAATAGACTCAGGGTTATCACTCTGAATGGGGACTAGAATAGACTCAGGGTTATCACTCTGAATGGGGACTAGAATAGACTCAGGGTTATCACTCTGAATGGGGACTAGAATAGACTCAGGGATATCACTCTGAATGGAGACTAGAATAGACTCAGGGTTATCACTCTGAATGGGGACTAGAATAGCTCAGGGATATCACTCTGGATGGGTTAGAATAGACTCAGGGTTATCAGAATGAGACTAGATAGACTCAGGGTTATCACTCTGAATGGAGACTAGAATAGACTCAGGGTTATCATCTGATGGGGACTAGAATAGACTCAGGGTTATCACTCTGGATGGGTTCTAGAATAGACTCAGGGTTATCAGGAATGGAGACTAGAATAGACTCAGGGTTATCACTCTGAATGGGGACTAGAATAGACTCAGCGTTATCACTCTGAATGGGGACTAGGATATACTCAGGGTTATCACTCTGAATGGGGACTAGAATAGACTCAGGTTATCACTCTGAATGGGACTAGAATAGACTCAGGTTATCACTCTGAATGGGGACTAGGATATACTCAGGGTTATCACTCTGAATGGGGACTAGAATAGACTCAGGGTTATCACTCTGAATGGGGACTAGAATAGACTCAGGGTTATCACTCTGAATGGGTTCTAGAATAGACTCAGGGTTATCGGAATGGAGACTAGAATAGACTCAGGGTTATCACTCTGAATGGAGACAGAATAGACTCAGGGTTATCACTCTGAATGGGGACTAGAATAGACTCAGGGTTATCACTCTGAATGGGGACTAGAATAGACTCAGGGTTATCACTCTGAATGGAGACTAGAATAGACTCAGGGATATCACTCTGAATGGAGACTAGAATAGACTCAGGGTTATCACTCTGAATGGAGACTAGAATAGACTCAGGGATACACCTGGATGGGTTCTAGAATAGACTCAGGGTTATCAGGAATGGAGACTAGAATAGACTCAGGGTTATACACTCTGAATGGAGACTAGAATAGACTCAGGGTTATCACTCTGAATGGGTCTAGAATAACTCAGGGTTATCAGGAATGGAGATAGAATAGACTCAGGGTTATCACTGAATGGGACTAGAATAGACTCAGGGTTATCACTCTGAATGGGGACTAGAATAGACTCAGCTTATCACTCTGAATGGGACTAGGATATACTCAGGGTTATCACTCTGAATGGGGACTAGAATAGACTCAGGGTTATCCTCTGAATGGGACTAGAATAGACCAGGGTTATCATCTCGAATGGGGACTAGGATATACTCAGGGTTATCACTCTGAATGGGGACTAGAATAGACTCAGGGTTATCACTCTGAATGGGACTAGAATAGACTCAGGGTTATCACTCTGATGGGTTCTAGAATAGACTCAGGGTTATCAGGAATGGAGACTAGAATAGACATCAGGGTTATCACTCTGAATGGGGACTAGAATAGACTCAGGGTTATCACTCTGGATGGGTTCTAGAATAGACTCAGGGTTATCAGGAATGGAGATAGAATAGACTCAGGGTTATCACTCTGAATGGAGACTAGAATGACTCAGGGTTATCACTGAATGGGGACTAGAATAGACTCAGGGTTATCAGGAATGGAGACTAGAATAGACTCAGGGTTATCAGGAATGGAGACTAGAATAGACTCAGGGTTATCACTCTGAATGGAGACTAGAATAGACTCAGGGTTATCACTCTGAATGGGGACTAGAATAGACTCAGGGTTATCACTCTGAATGGGGACTAGAATAACTCAGGGTTATCACCTGAATGGAGACTAGATAGACTCAGGGTATCACTCTGAATGGGGACTAGAATAGACTCAGGGATTCACTCTGGATGGGTTCTAGAATAGACTCAGGGTTTACCAGGAATGGAGACTAGAATAGACTCAGGGTTATCACTCTGAATGGAGACTAGAATAGACTCAGGGTTATCACTCTGAATGGGGACTAGAATAGACTCAGGGTTATCACTCTGATGGGTTCTAGATAGACTCAGGGTTATCAGGAATGGAGATAGAATAGACTCAGGGTTATCACTCTGAATGGGGACTATAATAGACTCAGCGTTATCACTCTGAATGGGGACTAGGATATACTCAGGGTTATCACTCTGAATGGGGACTAGAATAGACTCAGGGTTATCACTCTGAATGGGACTAGAATAGACTCAGGGTTATCACTCTGAATGGGGACTAGATATACTCAGGGTTATCACTCTGAATGGGGACTAGAATAGACTCAGGGTTATCACTCTGAATGGGGACTAGAATAGACTCAGGGTTATCACTCTGAATGGGTTCTAGATAGACTCAGGGTTATCAGGAATGGAGACTAGAATAGACTCAGGGTTATCACTGAATGGGGACTAGAATAGACTCAGGGTTATCACTCTGAATGGGGACTAGAATAGACTCAGGGTTATCACTCTGAATGGGGACTAGGATATACTCAGGGTTATCACTCTGAATGGGGACTAGAATAGACTCAGGGTTATCACTCTGAATGGGGACTAGAATAGACTCAGGGTTATCACTCTGAATGGGTTCTAGAATAGACTCAGGGTTATCAGGAATGGAGACTAGAATAGACTCAGGGTTATCACTCTGAATGGAGACTAGAATAGACTCAGGGTTATCACTCTGAATGGGGACTAGGATATACTCAGGGTTATCACTCTGAATGGGGACTAGAATAGACTCAGGGTTATCACTCTGAATGGGGACTAGAATAGACTCAGGGTTATCACTCTGAATGGGTTCTAGAATAGACTCAGGGTTATCAGGAATGGAGACTAGAATAGACTCAGGGTTATCACTCTGAATGGAGACTAGAATAGACTCAGGGTTATCACTCTGAATGGGGACTAGAATAGACTCAGGGTTATCACTCTGAATGGGGACTATAGACTCAGGGTTATCACTCTGAATGGAGACTAGAATAGACTCAGGATATCACTCTGAATGGAGACTAGAATAGACTCAGGGTTATCACTCTGAATGGGGACTAGAATAGACTCAGGGATATCACTCTGGATGGGTTCTAGAATAGACTCAGGGTTATCAGGAATGGAGACTAGAATAGACTCAGGGTTATCACTCTGAATGGAGACTAGAATAGACTCAGGGTTATCACTCTGAATGGGTTCTAGAATAGACTCAGGGTTATCAGGAATGGAGACTAGAATAGACTCAGGGTTATCACTGAATGGGGACTAGAATAGACTCAGGGTTATCACTCTGAATGGGGACTAGAATAGACTCAGCGTTATCACTCTGAATGGGGACTAGGATATACTCAGGGTTATCACTCTGAATGGGGACTAGAATAGACTCAGGGTTTCACTCTGAATGGGGACTAGAATACTCAGGGTTATCACTCTGAATGGGACTAGGATATACTCAGGTTATCACTCTGAATGGAGACTAGAATAGACTCAGGGTTATCACTCTGAATGGGGACTAGAATAGACTCAGGGTTATCACTCTGAATGGGGACTAGAATAGACTCAGGGTTATCACTCTGAATGGGTCTAGAATAGACCAGGGTTATCAAATGGAGACTAGAATAGACTCAGGGTTATCACTCTGAATGGAGACTAGAATAGAACTCAGGGTTTATCACTGAATGGGGACTAGAATAGACTCAGGGTTATCACTCTGAATGGGACTAGAATAGACTCAGGGTATCAGGAATGAACTAGTAGATCAGGTTATCACTCTGAATGGGGACTAGAATAGACTCAGGATATCACTCTGATGGGTTCTAGAATAGACTCAGGGTTATCAGGAATGGAGACTAGAATAGACTCAGGGTTATCACTCTGAATGGGAGACTAGAATAGACTCAGGGTTATCACTCTAATGGGGACTAGAATAGACTCAGGGTTATCACTCTGGATGGGTTCTAGAATAGACTCAGGGTTATCAGGAATGGAGACTAGAATAGACTCAGGGTTATCACTCTGAATGGGGACTAGAATAGACTCAGCGTTATCACTCTGAATGGGGACTAGGATATACTCAGGGTTATCACTCTGAATGGGGACTAGAATAGACTCAGGGTTATCACTCTGAATGGGGACTAGAATAGACTCAGGGTTATCACTCTGAATGGGGACTAGGATATACTCAGGGTTATCACTCTGAATGGGACTAGAATAGACTCAGGGTTATCACTCTGAATGGGGACTAGAATAGACTCAGGGTTATCACTCTGAATGGTTCTAGAATAGACTCAGGGTTATCAGGAATGGAGACTAGATAGACTCAGGGTTATCACTCTGAATGGAGACTAGAATAGACTCAGGGTTATCACTCTGAATGGGGACTAGAATAGACTCAGGGTTATCACTCTGATGGGGACTAGAATAGACTCAGGGTTATCACTCTGAATGGAGACTAGAATAGACTCAGGGATATCACTCTGAATGGAGACTAGAATAGACTCAGGGTTATCACTCTGAATGGGGACTAGAATAGACTCAGGGATATCACTCTGGATGGGTTCTAGAATAGACTCAGGGTTATCAGGAATGGAGACTAGAATAGACTCAGGGTTATCACTCTGAATGGAGACTAGAATAGACTCAGGGTTACTCACTCTGAATGGGTTCTAGAATAGACTCAGGGTTATCAGAATGGAGACTAGAATAGACTCAGGGTTATCACTGAATGGGGACTAGAATAGACTCAGGGTTATCACTCTGAATGGGGACTAGAATAGACTCAGCGTTATCACTCTGAATGGGGACTAGGAATAGACTCAGGGTTATCACTCTGAATGGGGACTAGAATAGACTCAGGGTTATCACTCTGAATGGGGACTAGAATAGACTCAGGGTTATCACTCTGAATGGGGACTAGGATATACTCAGGGTTATCACTCTGAATGGGGACTAGAATAGACTCAGGGTTATCACTCTGAATGGGGACTAGAATAGACTCAGGGTTATCACTCTGAATGGGTTCTAGAATAGACTCAGGGTTATCAGGAATGGAGACTAGAATAGACTCAGGGTTATCACTCTGAATGGGGACTAGAATAGACTCAGGGTTATCACTCTGGATGGGGTCTAGAATAGACTCAGGGTTATCAGAATGGAGACTAGAATAGACTCAGGGTTATCACTCTGAATGGAGACTAGAATAGACTCAGGGTTATCACTGAATGGGGACTAGAATAGACTCAGGGTTATCACTCTGAATGGGGACTAGGATATACTCAGGGTTATCACTCTGAATGGGGACTAGAATAGACTCAGGGTTATCACTCTGAATGGGGACTAGAATAGACTCAGGGTTATCACTCTGAATGGGGACTAGAATAGACTCAGGGTTATCAGGAATGGAGAATAGAATAGACTCAGGGTTATCACTCTGAATGGGGACTAGAATAGACTCAGGGTTATCACTCTGAATGGGGACTAGAATAGACTCAGGGTTATCACTCTGAATGGGGACTAGAATAGACTCAGGGTTATCACTCTGAATGGAGACTAGAATAGACTCAGGGTTATCACTCTGAATGGGGACTAGAATAGACTCAGGGTTATCAGGAATGGGAGACTAGAATAGACTCAGGGTTATCACTCTGAATGGAGACTAGAATAGACTCAGGGTTATCACTCTGAATGGGACTAGAATAGACTCAGGGTTATCACTCTGAATGGGGACTAGAATAGACCAGGGTTATCACTGAATGGGGACTAGAATAGACTCAGGGTTATCACTCTGAATGGGGACTAGAATAGACTCAGGGTTATCACTCTGAATGGGGACTAGAATAGACTCAGGGTTATCACTCTGAATGGAGACTAGAATGACTCAGGGTTATCACCTGAATGGGACTAGAATAGACTCAGGGTTATCACTCTGAATGGGACTAGAATAGACTCAGGGTTATCACTCTGAATGGGGACTAGAATAGACTCAGGTTATCACTCTGAATGGGGACTAGAATAGACTCAGGGTTATCACTCTGAATGGAGACTAGAATAGACTCAGGGTTATCACTCTGAATGGAGACTAGAATAGACTCAGGTTATCAGGATGGGACTAGAATAGACTCAGGGTTATCACTCTGAATGGAGACTAGAATAGACTCAGGGTTATCACTCTGATGGGTCTAGAATAGACTCAGGTTATCAGAATGGGACTAGAATAGACTCAGGGTTATCACTCTGAATGGAGACTAGAATAGACTCAGGGTTATCACTCGAATGGAGACTAGAATAGACTCAGGGTTATCACTCTGAATGGGGACTAGAATAGACTCAGGGTTATCACTCTGAATGGGTTCTAGAATAGACTCAGGGTTATCAGGAATGGAGACTAGAATAGACTCAGGGTTATCACTCTGAATGGAGACTAGAATAGACTCAGGGTTATCACTCTGAATGGGGACTAGAATAGACTCAGGGTTATCACTCTGAATGGGGACTAGAATAGACTCAGGGTTATCACTCTGAATGGAGACTAGAATAGACTCAGGGATATCACTCTGAATGGAGACTAGAATAGACTCAGGGTTATCACTCTGAATGGGGACTAGAATAGACTCAGGGATATCACTCTGGATGGTTCTAGAATAGACTCAGGGTTATCAGGAATGGAGACTAGAATAGACTCAGGGTTATCACTCTGAATGGAGACTAGAATAGACTCAGGGTTATCACTCTGAATGGGTTCTAGAATAGACTCAGGGTTATCAGGAATGGAGACTAGAATAGACTCAGGGTTATCACTGAATGGGGACTAGAATAGACTCAGGGTTATCACTCTGAATGGGGACTAGAATAGACTCAGCGTTATCACTCTGAATGGGGACTAGGATATATCAGGGTTATCACTCTGAATGGGGACTAGAATAGACTCAGGGTTATCACTCTGAATGGGGACTAGAATAGACTCAGGTTATCACTCTGAATGGGGACTAGGATATACTCAGGTTATCACTCTGAATGGGGACTAGAATAGACTCAGGGTTATCACTCTGAATGGGGACTAGAATAGACTCAGGGTTATCACTCTGAATGGGTTCTAGAATAGACTCAGGGTTATCAGGAATGGAGACTAGAATAGACTCAGGGTTATCACTCTGAATGGGGACTAGAATAGACTCAGGGTTATCACTCTGGATGGGTTCTAGAATAGACTCAGGGTTATCAGGAATGGAGACTAGAATAGACTCAGGGTTATCACTCTGAATGGAGACTAGAATAGACTCAGGGTTATCACTGAATGGGGACTAGAATAGACTCAGGGTTATCACTCTGAATGGGGACTAGGATATACTCAGGGTTATCACTCTGAATGGGGACTAGAATAGACTCAGGGTTATCACTCTGAATGGGGACTAGAATAGACTCAGGGTTATCACTCTGAATGGGGACTAGAATAGACTCAGGGTTATCTGAATGGGGACTAGAATAGACTCAGGGTTATCACTCTGAATGGGGACTAGAATAGACTCAGGGTTATCACTCTGAATGGGGACTAGAATAGACTCAGGGTTATCACTCTGAATGGGGACTAGAATAGACTCAGGGTTATCACTCTGAATGGAGACTAGAATAGACTCAGGGTTATCACTCTGAATGGGGACTAGAATAGACTCAGGGTTATCAGGAATGGAGACTAGAATAGACTCAGGGTTATCACTCTGAATGGAGACTAGAATAGACTCAGGGTTATCACTCTGAATGGGGACTAGAATAGACTCAGGGTTATCACTCTGAATGGGGACTAGAATAGACCCAGGGTTATCACTGAATGGGGACTAGAATAGACTCAGGGTTATCACTCTGAATGGGGACTAGAATAGACTCAGGTTATCACTCTGAATGGGGACTAGAATAGACTCAGGGTTATCACTCTGAATGGAGACTAGAATAGACTCAGGGTATCACTCTGAATGGAGACTAGAATAGACTCAGGGTTATCACTCTGAATGGGGACTAGAATAGACCAGGGTTATCACTCTGAATGGGGCTAGAATAGACTCAGGGTTATCATCTGAATGGGGACTAGAATAGACTCAGGGTTATCACTCTGAATGGAGACTAGAATAGACTCAGGGTTATCACTCTGAATGGGGACTAGAATAGACTCAGGGTTATCAGGAATGGAGACTAGAATAGACTCAGGGTTATCACTCTGAATGGAGACTAGAATAGACTCAGGGTTATCACTCTGGATGGGTTCTAGAATAGACTCAGGGTTATCAGGAATGGAGACTAGAATAGACTCAGGGTTACACTCTGAATGGAGACTAGAATAGACTCAGGGTTATCACTGATGGGGACTAGAATAGACTCAGGGTTATCACTCTGAATGGGGACTAGGATATACTCAGGGTATCACTCTGAATGGAGACTAGAATAGACTCAGGGTTATCACTCTGAATGGAGACTAGAATAGACTCAGGGATATCACTCTGAATGGGACTAGAATAGACTCGGGTTATCACTCTGAATGGGGACTAGAATAGACTCAGGGATATCACTCTGGATGGGTTCTAGAATAGACTCAGGGTTATCAGGAATGGAGACTAGAATAGACTCAGGGTTATCACTCTGAATGGAGACTAGAATAGACTCAGGGTTATCACTCTGAATGGGTTCTAGAATAGACTCAGGGTTATCAGGAATGGAGACTAAATAGACTCAGGGTTATCACTGAATGGGGACTAGAATAGACTCAGGGTTATCACTCTGAATGGGGACTAGAATAGACTCAGCGTTATCACTCTGAATGGGGACTAGGATATACTCAGGGTTATCACTCTGAATGGGGACTAGAATAGACTCAGGGTTATCACTCTGAATGGGGACTAGAATAGACTCAGGGTTATCACTCTGAATGGGGACTAGGATATACTCAGGGTTATACTCTGAATGGAGACTAGAATAGACTCAGGGTTATCACTCTGAATGGGGACTAGAATAGACTCAGGGTTATCACTCTGAATGGGGACTAGAATAGACTCAGGGTTATCACTCTGGATGGGTTCTAGAATAGACTCAGGGTTATCAGGAATGGAGACTAGAATAGACTCAGGGTTATCACTCTGAATGGGACTAGAATAGACTCAGGGTTATCACTGAATGGGGACTAGAATAGACTCAGGGTTATCACTCTGAATGGGGACTAGAATAGACTCAGGGTTATCAGGAATGGAGACTAGAATAGACTCAGGGTTATCACTCTGAATGGGGACTAGAATAGACTCAGGGTTATCACTCTGAGTGGGTTCTAGAATAGACTCAGGGTTATCAGAATGGAGACTAGAATAGACTCAGGGTTATCACTCTGAATGGAGACTAGAATAGACTCAGGGTTATCACTCTGAATGGGGACTAGAATAGACTCAGGGTTATCACTCTGGATGGGTTCTAGAATAGACTCAGGGTTATCAGGAATGGAGACTAGAATAGACTCAGGGTTATCACTCTGAATGGGGACTAGAATAGACTCAAGCGTTATCACTCTGAATGGGACTAGGATATACTCAGGGTTTCACTCTGAACTGGGGACTAG